>NW_027428242.1:0-47500 GCF_043250625.1 Sebastes fasciatus | reverse complement strand
GTCAATGTTTCACACTACTAGAGCCTGATCCGTCCGTCTCCTGGTCGATGTTTCACACTACTAGAGCCTGATCCGTCCGTCTCCTGGTCAATGTTTCACACTACTAGAGCCTGATCCGTCTGTCTCCTGGTCAATGTTTCACACTACTAGAGCCTGATCCGTCTGTCTCCTGGTCAATGTTTCACACTACTAGAGCCTGATCCGTCTGTCTCCTGGTCGATGTTTCACACTACTAGAGCCTGATCCGTCCGTCTCCTGGTCAATGTTTCACACTACTAGAGCCTGATCCGTCTGTCTCCTGGTCAATGTTTCACACTACTAGAGCCTGATCCGTCTGTCTCCTGGTCGATGTTTCACACTACTAGAACCTGATCCGTCTGTCTCCTGGTCAATGTTTCACACTACTAGAGCCTGATCCGTCCGTCTCCTGGACGACTTCAAACATCTGCAGGACGTGTTGTGATTCATTGACAGTTTAACACACAATCAAAACACAGCAAACTAGAAGCAACTGGTGTTATTTAGTGGAGAGGTTCTCAACCTATTCATAACCGTTGAAGCCCCCTACTTGAATCTAAGAAAAGCTGAGCCCCCCCCATCATCAGCCTTCAAATATCAAAACAAGTCACAAATCAAAAAAAAGAAAAGATCCTAATTTAGAGTAAGTGAGTTTGTTAGCTGGCTGCTAGTCGTCCTCGTTAATACATCTGCTGCCTCCCTTTGTGAGCAGCAGAGCAAACCGTTCTTTGACCTCTGTGAAAATGTTGTTTTTGAAAGGCTAAACGCCAACAAACATGGATTGAATCAGAATATTTCATTAGATAAAAAGATGTGGTGAATTTGAGAAATGATTACAGTACATCTTCTTTCAATAAATGCTGACTTTACAACGCTCTGGGTTTTTTAGAAATGTTTGGATCACAAGTCTGAAACAATCCCTCGCAGCCAATACAGGAATCTAATCCTACAAATAGTACAATACTAATAATAGGACTGTTTCCTGATCTGTATCTGTGCACATACTGAGTTTAAACAGAATGTGGCCTACTAACAAGCAAAACTATATATTTGTTATGTTTTATATAAAGACTGTGAAGAGTGTGTTATCATGGTTTTAGTCATACATGTACAAATCTAATTCTGACAACCTCAGAGCAGACAGGTCCTCCTGGCGTAGCCCCTGTGGTCGGGGCCCGGACCCCGGGTTGGGAACCACTGAGTTAGTGAATGAAGACAGTATTTCTGATAATAGAATAATAAATTCAGCAGACGGAGTATGACAGGACTCAAGGAATGGAGGAATGGAGTTAAACATGTGGATTTATAAGTTATTGTACTCTCGTTCTCTATAGAAGTATAATCAGCTTCATGGTCAACTTCTGCAATCTGAATGCAAGAGGACAAAACCAAACCCTCCCAATGTGAACAGGACCGGTCACACCAACAGAGAGTCTCACAAGACAACAGCAGATAAACATTGTGTAGGAAACAATGCTGGAGGATCCACATGTCAACATCCAACAAGCAGCAGAGAACAGCCCTCCCTCGTCTTTGTCCTCTCCTCATCCTCTCCATGTCTCCCGTCCTATCTATAGCCAGAGTGCTGATTAACTCCCCATGAGGCTGAAGGCTTGAACACCACTGAGGCCTCCAAATTAAAGACCCCTCTTCCTCTTCCTGTGCAATCAGCAGCTCCTTCCTTCTCCTCGTGAGTGATGTGGAGCTTCCTCTCAGCACGCCGAGGAAATAAGCTCCATGTTTTCACCTCTTCCTCGGAAGTTTGGTGCGAGCGGCGGTCGAAGTGTCGTCCCCTCCTCCCCTCCCCCCCGCAGAGGACACGGGAACCTAAATACACAGCGAGGTTGAGCAGCCTCCTGAGTATACGGGAGCTGTGGGGATGTGGTGGCCTTCAGCTCCCCGCAGCACAGAGCAGCTCTCCACACAGAAAGGTCGTCTCAAAGTTCCTCAGCAGCACTTTGTGTCTGTAAACACTTTCTAGAGGAAGAGCTGTGATGAGGAAGAGCCACGATGAGGAAGAGCCTCGATGAGGAAGAGCCACGATGAGGAAGAGCCTGGATGAGGAAGAGCCACGATGAGGAAGAGCCACGATGAGGAAGAGCCTCGATGAGGAAGAGCCTCGATGAGGAAGAGCCTCGATGAGGAAGAGCCTCGATGAGGAAGAGCCTCGATGAGGAAGAGCCACGATGAGGAAGAGCCTGGATGAGGAAGAGCCACGATGAGGAAGAGCCACGATGAGGAAGAGCCTCGATGAGGAAGAGCCTCGATGAGGAAGAGCCTGGATGAGGAAGAGCCACGATGAGGAAGAGCCTCGATGAGGAAGAGCCACGATGAGGAAGAGCCTCGATGAGGAAGAGCCTGGATGAGGAAGAGCCTCGATGAGGAAGAGCCTCGATGAGGAAGAGCCTGGATGAGGAAGAGCAGCGATGAGGAAGAGCCTCGATGAGGAAGAGCCTCGATGAGGAAGAGCCTCGATGAGGAAGAGCCTCGATGAGGAAGAGCCTGGATGAGGAAGAGCCTCGATGAGGAAGAGCCGCGATGAGGAAGAGCCTCGATGAGGAAGAGCCTGGATGAGGAAGAGCCTCGATGAGGAAGCGCCGCGACGAGGAAGAGCCTCGATGAGGAAGAGCCGCGACGAGGAAGAGCCTCGACGAGGAAGAGCCGCGACGAGGAAGAGCCTCGACGAGGAAGAGCCTCGACGAGGAAGAGCCGCGATGAGGAAGAGCCTGGATGAGGAAGAGCCTCGATGAGGAAGCGCCGCGATGAGGAAGAGCCTCGATGAGGAAGAGCCGCGATGAGGAAGAGCCGCGATGAGGAAGAGCCGCGACGAGGAAGAGCCTCGACGAGGAAGAGCCTCGACGAGGAAGAGCCTCGACGAGGAAGAGCCGCGATGAGGAAGAGCCGCGATGCAGCGACGGCTTGGATGCTGTTTCAGTCCCTCGTCATGCAAACACAGAACAAAAGGCTGTTTGTACTCACACCCTCTGATTGGAACAATATTAGTTTGACTCTCTTCTCGTACCACGTGAATAAACTGTACAGATACATAGTCAGATATATAGAGATATTTAGATATATAGATATATAGATATATAGATGTTTAGATATTTAGATATAGATGTTTAGATATTTAGATATTTAGATATATAGATGTTTAGATATTTAGATATAGATATTTAGATATTTAGATATATAGATATATAGATGTTTAGATATTTAGATATTTAGATATTTAGATATTTAGATGTATAGATGTTTAGATATTTAGATATATAGATGTTTAGATATATAGATGTTTAGATATATAGATGTTTAGATATTTAGATATATAGATGTTTAGATATATAGATATATAGATGTTTAGATATTTAGATATATAGATGTTTAGATATATAGATATATAGATGTTTAGATATTTAGATGTTTAGATGTTTAGATACATAGATGTTTAGATATATAGATATATAGATGTTTAGATATTTAGATATATAGATATATAGATGTTTAGATATATAGATGTTTAGATACATAGATGTTTAGATATTTAGATATTTAGATATTTAGATATATAGATGTTTAGATATATAGATATATAGATGTTTAGATATTTAGATATATAGATGTTTAGATATTTAGATATTTAGATATATAGATGTTTAGATATATAGATATATAGATGTTTAGATATTTAGATATATAGATGTTTAGATATATAGATACATAGATGTTTAGATATTTAGATATATAGATGTTTAGATATATAGATACATAGATGTTTAGATATATAGATACATAGATGTTTAGATATTTAGATACATAGATGTTTAGATATATAGATATATAGATATTTAGATATATAGATGTTTAGATATATAGATATATAGATGTTTAGATATATAGATATATAGATATTTAGATATATAGATGTTTAGATATATAGATATATAGATATTTAGATATATAGATGTTTAGATATATAGATATATAGATATTTAGATATATAGATGTTTAGATATATAGATGTTTAGATATATAGATATATAGATATTTAGATATATAGATGTTTAGATATATAGATATATAGATGTTTAGATATATAGATACATAGATGTTTAGATATTTAGATACATAGATGTTTAGATATATAGATATATAGATATTTAGATATATAGATGTTTAGATATATAGATATATAGATGTTTAGATATATAGATATATAGATATTTAGATATATAGATGTTTAGATATATAGATATATAGATATTTAGATATATAGATGTTTAGATATATAGATATATAGATATTTAGATATATAGATGTTTAGATATTTAGATATTTAGATATATAGATGTTTAGATATATAGATATATAGATGTTTAGATACATAGATGTTTAGATATATAGATATATAGATATTTAGATATATAGATATTTAGATATATAGATGTTTAGATATTTAGATATATAGATGTTTAGATATTTAGATATTTAGATATATAGATGTTTAGATATATAGATATATAGATGTTTAGATATTTAGATATATAGATGTTTAGATATATAGATACATAGATGTTTAGATATTTAGATATATAGATGTTTAGATATATAGATACATAGATGTTTAGATATATAGATACATAGATGTTTAGATATTTAGATACATAGATGTTTAGATATATAGATATATAGATATTTAGATATATAGATGTTTAGATATATAGATATATAGATGTTTAGATATATAGATATATAGATATTTAGATATATAGATGTTTAGATATATAGATATATAGATATTTAGATATATAGATGTTTAGATATATAGATATATAGATATTTAGATATATAGATGTTTAGATATATAGATATATAGATGTTTAGATATATAGATATATAGATGTTTAGATATATAGATATATAGATGTTTAGATATATAGATATATAGATATTTAGATATATAGATGTTTAGATATATAGATATATAGATATTTAGATATATAGATGTTTAGATATATAGATATATAGATGTTTAGATATATAGATATATAGATATTTAGATATATAGATGTTTAGATATATAGATATATAGATGTTTAGATATATAGATATATAGATATTTAGATATATAGATGTTTAGATATATAGATATATAGATGTTTAGATATATAGATGTTTAGATATTTAGATATATAGATGTTTAGATATATAGATATATAGATATATAGATATTTAGATATTTAGATATATAGATGTTTAGATATATAGATATATAGATATATAGATGTTTAGATATTTAGATATTTAGATATATAGATGTTTAGATATTTAGATATTTAGATATATAGATGTTTAGATATTTAGATATATAGATGTTTAGATATTTAGATATATAGATGTTTAGATATATAAATGTTTAGATATATAGATGTTTAGATATTTAGATATATAGATATATAGATGTTTAGATATATAGATGTTTAGATATTTAGATATTTAGATATTTAGATGTTTAGATACATAGATGTTTAGATATTTAGATATATAAATGTTTAGATATATAGATGTTTAGATATTTAGATATTTAGATATTTAGATATATAGATGTTTAGATATATAGATGTTTAGATATATAGATGTTTAGATATTTAGATATTTAGATGTTTAGATACATAGATGTTTAGATATATAGATATATAGATGTTTAGATACATAGATGTTTAGATATATAGATATATAGATATTTAGATATATAGATATTTAGATATATAGATGTTTAGATATTTAGATATATAGATATATAGATGTTTAGATATATAGATGTTTAGATATATAGATGTTTAGATATTTAGATATTTAGATATATAGATGTTTAGATATTTAGATATATAGATATATAGATGTTTAGATATATAGATGTTTAGATATATAGATGTTTAGATATTTAGATATATAGATGTTTAGATATTTAGATATATAGATGTTTAGATATTTAGATATATAGATATTTAGATATATAGATGTTTAGATATATAGATATATAGATATTTAGATATATAGATGTTTAGATATATAGATATATAGATATTTAGATATATAGATGTTTAGATATATAGATATATAGATATTTAGATATATAGATATTTAGATATATAGATATATAGATATTTAGATATATAGATATTTAGATATATAGATGTTTAGATATTTAGATATATAGATATATAGATGTTTAGATATATAGATGTTTAGATATATAGATGTTTAGATATTTAGATATATAGATGTTTAGATATATAGATATATAGATGTTTAGATATATAGATGTTTAGATATATAGATGTTTAGATATTTAGATACATAGATGTTTAGATATTTAGATATATAGATATTTAGATATATAGATGTTTAGATATATAGATGTTTAGATGTTTAGATATATAGATATATAGATGTTTAGATGTTTAGATATATAGATGTTTAGATATATAGATGTTTAGATGTTTAGATATATAGATGTTTAGATATATAGATATATAGATGTTTAGATGTTTAGATATATAGATGTTTAGATGTTTAGATATTTAGATATATAGATGTTTAGATATTTAGATATATAGATATATAGATGTTTAGATATTTAGATATATAGATGTTTAGATATTTAGATATATAGATATATAGATGTTTAGATATTTAGATATATAGATATATAGATGTTTAGATATATAGATATATAGATATTTAGATATATAGATGTTTAGATATATAGATATATAGATGTTTAGATATTTAGATATATAGATATATAGATGTTTAGATATATAGATGTTTAGATACATAGATGTTTAGATATTTAGATATTTAGATATTTAGATATATAGATGTTTAGATATATAGATATATAGATGTTTAGATATTTAGATATATAGATGTTTAGATATTTAGATATTTAGATATATAGATGTTTAGATATATAGATGTTTAGATATATAGATATATAGATATTTAGATATATAGATGTTTAGATATATAGATATATAGATGTTTAGATATTTAGATATATAGATATATAGATGTTTAGATATATAGATGTTTAGATACATAGATGTTTAGATATTTAGATATTTAGATATTTAGATATATAGATGTTTAGATATATAGATATATAGATGTTTAGATATTTAGATATATAGATGTTTAGATATTTAGATATTTAGATATATAGATGTTTAGATATATAGATATATAGATGTTTAGATATTTAGATATATAGATGTTTAGATATTTAGATATTTAGATATATAGATGTTTAGATATATAGATATATAGATGTTTAGATACATAGATGTTTAGATATATAGATATATAGATATTTAGATATATAGATATTTAGATATATAGATGTTTAGATATTTAGATATATAGATGTTTAGATATTTAGATATTTAGATATATAGATGTTTAGATATATAGATATATAGATGTTTAGATATTTAGATATATAGATGTTTAGATATATAGATACATAGATGTTTAGATATTTAGATATATAGATGTTTAGATATATAGATACATAGATGTTTAGATATATAGATACATAGATGTTTAGATATTTAGATACATAGATGTTTAGATATATAGATATATAGATATTTAGATATATAGATGTTTAGATATATAGATATATAGATGTTTAGATATATAGATATATAGATATTTAGATATATAGATGTTTAGATATATAGATATATAGATATTTAGATATATAGATGTTTAGATATATAGATATATAGATATTTAGATATATAGATGTTTACATATATAGATATATAGATGTTTAGATATATAGATATATAGATGTTTAGATATATAGATATATAGATGTTTAGATATATAGATATATAGATATTTAGATATATAGATGTTTAGATATATAGATATATAGATGTTTAGATATATAGATATATAGATATTTAGATATATAGATGTTTAGATATATAGATGTTTAGATATATAGATATATAGATATTTAGATATATAGATGTTTAGATATATAGATATATAGATGTTTAGATATATAGATATATAGATATTTAGATATATAGATGTTTAGATATATAGATATATAGATGTTTAGATATATAGATGTTTAGATATTTAGATATATAGATGTTTAGATATATAGATATATAGATATATAGATGTTTAGATATTTAGATATTTAGATATATAGATGTTTAGATATATAGATATATAGATATATAGATGTTTAGATATTTAGATATTTAGATATATAGATGTTTAGATATTTAGATATATAGATGTTTAGATATTTAGATATATAGATGTTTAGATATATAAATGTTTAGATATATAGATGTTTAGATATTTAGATATATAGATATATAGATGTTTAGATATATAGATGTTTAGATATTTAGATATTTAGATATTTAGATGTTTAGATACATAGATGTTTAGATATTTAGATATATAAATGTTTAGATATATAGATGTTTAGATATTTAGATATTTAGATATTTAGATATATAGATGTTTAGATATATAGATGTTTAGATATATAGATGTTTAGATATTTAGATATTTAGATGTTTAGATACATAGATGTTTAGATATATAGATATATAGATGTTTAGATACATAGATGTTTAGATATATAGATATATAGATATTTAGATATATAGATATTTAGATATATAGATGTTTAGATATTTAGATATATAGATATATAGATGTTTAGATATATAGATGTTTAGATATATAGATGTTTAGATATTTAGATATTTAGATATATAGATGTTTAGATATTTAGATATATAGATATATAGATGTTTAGATATATAGATGTTTAGATATATAGATGTTTAGATATTTAGATATATAGATGTTTAGATATTTAGATATATAGATGTTTAGATATTTAGATATATAGATATTTAGATATATAGATGTTTAGATATATAGATATATAGATATTTAGATATATAGATGTTTAGATATATAGATATATAGATATTTAGATATATAGATGTTTAGATATATAGATATATAGATATTTAGATATATAGATGTTTAGATATTTAGATATATAGATGTTTAGATATATAGATATATAGATATTTAGATATATAGATGTTTAGATATATAGATATATAGATATTTAGATATATAGATATTTAGATATATAGATGTTTAGATATTTAGATATATAGATATATAGATGTTTAGATATATAGATGTTTAGATATTTAGATATATAGATATATAGATGTTTAGATATATAGATGTTTAGATATTTAGATATATAGATGTTTAGATATATAGATATATAGATGTTTAGATATATAGATGTTTAGATATATAGATGTTTAGATATTTAGATACATAGATGTTTAGATATTTAGATATATAGATATTTAGATATATAGATGTTTAGATATATAGATGTTTAGATGTTTAGATATATAGATATATAGATGTTTAGATGTTTAGATATATAGATGTTTAGATATATAGATGTTTAGATGTTTAGATATATAGATGTTTAGATATATAGATATATAGATGTTTAGATGTTTAGATATATAGATGTTTAGATGTTTAGATATATAGATGTTTAGATGTTTAGATATTTAGATATATAGATGTTTAGATGTTTAGATATATAGATGTTTAGATATATAGATATATAGATGTTTAGATGTTTAGATATATAGATGTTTAGATGTTTAGATATATAGATGTTTAGATGTTTAGATATTTAGATATATAGATGTTTAGATGTTTAGATATATAGATGTTTAGATGTTTAGATATATAGATGTTTAGATGTTTAGATATTTAGATATATAGATGTTTAGATATTTAGATATATAGATGTTTAGATATATAGATATATAGATGTTTAGATGTTTAGATATATAGATGTTTAGATGTTTAGATATTTAGATATATAGATGTTTAGATATTTAGATATATAGATATATAGATGTTTAGATATTTAGATATATAGATGTTTAGATATTTAGATATATAGATATATAGATGTTTAGATATTTAGATATATAGATATATAGATGTTTAGATATATAGATGTTTAGATATTTAGATATTTAGATATATAGATATTTAGATATATAGATGGTAAACTGGTGCAGGGCTGCAGCCGTTACAGTTAAAGCCTCTTCATACTTTGTGTGTCCGCGAGGGTCCGCTCTGGTCAGTGATGTTAACATGTTTACCATGTTCACCATCTGAGTCTAGCATGTTAGCATCAGCTACATTGGGCATGTCATTATTTCGGTTTATTTGGTGATGAAGCATCATGTTGACCTGATGATGGTCCAGATGAAAGGTCAGAGATGTTTATAGTTTATAACCTATCTGGTTATCTGTTAGTTCAATATTATGTAATATAGATATTTCAGTACGAAGTGGTGACACGACCAATCAATACTAGCTTTGATATTAAACTCATAATCCAACATTTACATAAATAAATTATATTTAAAACGATTATTATGATAAGTAGCAACAAAGCAGCAACAAAAAACAAGTTTGAAAAATACACCGACACGCTGTACACGCTGTACACGCTGTACACGCTGTACTAGCTGTACACGCTGTACTAGCTGTACACGCTGTACACGCTGTACTAGCTGTACACGCTGTACACGCTGAACTAGCTGTACACGCTGTACTAGCTGTACACGCTGTACACGCTGTACACGCTGTACTAGCTGTACACGCTGTACTAGCTGTACACGCTGTACACGCTGTACACGCTGTACTAGCTGTACACGCTGTACTAGCTGTACACGCTGTACACGCTGTACACGCTGTACTAGCTGTACACGCTGTACTAGCTGTACACGCTGTACACGCTGTACATGCAACTAACTCATCTCATTTCCATTTCAACAACAGCAGCCGTCCTTTCATCTGTAAAACTCTACAAGGAGGAAAAACTACAATAACTATAATGATCAAAAGAAGCAAAGAGAGAAGTGAGTCATCAGATTGTCACATGTGAACTTCAATAAAAACATTCCAACCGTACAGATGAATAGATCTACAAGTTTACAACAGAAAGAGCTCCTCCTCTCCTCTCCTACATCCTCAGACCCCTCCTCCTCTCCTCTCCTACATCCTCAGACCCTTCCTCCTCTCCTCTCCTACATCCTCAGACCCTTCCTCCTCTCCTCTCCTACATCCTCAGACCCCTCCTCCTCTCCTCTCCTACATCCTCAGACCCTTCCTCCTCTCCTCTCCTACATCCTCAGACCCTTCCTCCTCTCCTCTCCTACATCCTCAGACCCTTCCTCCTCTCCTCTCCTACATCCTCAGACCCCTCCTCCTCTCCTCTCCTACATCCTCAGACCCCTCCTCCTCTCCTCTCCTACATCCTCAGACCCCTCCTCCTCTCCTACATCCTCAGACCCCTCCTCCTCTCCTCTCCTACATCCTCAGACACCTCCTCATCTCCTCTCCTACATCCTCAGACCCTTCCTCCTCTCCTCTCCTACATCCTCAGACCCCTCCTCCTCTCCTCTCCTACATCCTCAGACCCCTCCTCCTCTCCTCTCCTACATCCTCAGACCCCTCCTCCTCTCCTACATCCTCAGACCCCTCCTCCTCTCCTCTCCTACATCCTCAGACACCTCCTCATCTCCTCTCCTACATCCTCAGACACCTCCTCCTCTCCTCTCCTACATCCTCAGACCCCTCCTCCTCTCCTCTCCTACATCCTCAGACCCCTCCTCCTCTCCTCTCCTACATCCTCAGACCCCTCCTCCTCTCCTCTCCTACATCCTCAGACCCCTCCTCCTCTCCTCTCCTACATCCTCAGACCCTTCCTCCTCTCCTCTCCTACATTCTCAGACCCCTCCTCGTCTCCTCTCCTACATCCTCAGACCCTTCCTCCTCTCCTCTCCTACATCCTCAGACCCCTCCTCATCTCCTCTCCTACATCCTCAGACCCCTCCTCATCTCCTCTCCTACATCCTCAGACCCCTCCTCCTCTCCTCTCATCTCCTCTCCTACATCCTCAGACCCCTCCTCATCTCCTCTCCTACATCCTCAGACCCCTCCTCATCTCCTCTCCTACATCCTCAGACACCTCCTCATCTCCTCTCCTACATCCTCAGACAGACGGGATAGAAGACGTCATTTCCCAACATTTAGTATACAAGATATGAGGTCCTCATCCAACACCAGAGATAGTCTCTGAGGGTCCCTGAGGGTCCCTGAGGGTCTCTGGGGGTCTCTGAGGTCTCTGAGGGTCTCTGAGGTCTCTGAGGGTCTCTGGGGGTCTCTGAGGTCTCTGAGGGTCTCTGAGGTCTCTGAGGGTCTCTGAGGTCTCTGAGGGTCTCTGAGGGTGTCTGGGGGTCTCTGAGGGTCTCTGAGGGTGTCTGGGGGGTAAAATGTAGAAAGCAGACAACAGAATCCAGGAGGTCGATGTGTGAATGTCTCTCAACTGATGGACACGTCTGTCGGCCAATAAGACGCCCCGCTGCTGGTCGCCGTGTCCTCTGACCTCTGACCTCAGCAGATTGTTCAGCTCAGCTTCCATCCTGACCTGGAGGTCGCGGCCATGTTTGTTCCATCTATCGTCCGCTGCGACCTTTGACCTCTGACCTCATTACTGCTGCTGTTTGTGATGTTGACCTCCGAGGATCACAGAGTCCATTTTAACGGAGTGCATTCACCTGCGACACACACACACACACACACACACACACACACACACACACGCGCGCAAACACACGCACACACACACACACACACACACACACACACACACACACACACACACACACACACACACACACACGCGCGCAAACACACGCACACACACACACACACACACACACACACACACACACACACACACGCGCGCAAACACACGCACACACACACACACACACACACACACACACACACACACACACAGACACACACACACACACACACACACACACACACGCGCGCAAACACACGCACACACACACACACACACACACACACACACACACACACACACACACACACACACACACAGACACACACACACACACGCACACACACACACACACACACACACACACACACACACACACAGACACACACACACACACACACACACACACACACACACAGACAGAAGCCGGTGCGAGGCCTGCGGTGGTAATTACAGCCTCTGCCAGTGCTGTTTGTTCCATTAAATTATGCATTAGCATTAATTAACATTAAATATGACTGTAATTTAAATAAAAGCTGAACTGAACACGGCGAGGTCGCATTCATAAATACATGTTTAGTTTCATTCTGCAGCGAGTCACAGACGTGTTTCAGACCGACTCCCAGCGGACGCTGCTCATCGCACCAGAACAACGTGGTCCATGCAAACAGGAAGCTGTGATCCCGTCAAACAGGAAGCTGTGAGCCCGTTAAACAGGAAGCTGCGATCCCGTTAAACGGGAAGCTGCGATCCCGTTAAACAGGAAGCTGCGATCCCGTTAAACGGGAAGCTGCGATCCCGTTAAACGGGAAGCTGCGATCCCGTTAAACGGGAAGCTGCGATCCCGTTAAACGGGAAGCTGCGATCCCGTCAAACGGGAAGCTGCGATCCCGTCAAACGGGAAGCTGCGATCCCGTCAAACGGGAAGCTGTGATCCCGTTAAACAGGAACTGGACACTAAATCCAGTAAATTAAATGTACAGTCACTTTATGACACGATCCGTTGATCAACGGATCAACTGATCAACGGATCAACGGATCAACGGATCGAAGGATCAATGGATCAACTGATCAACGGATCAACTGATCAACTGATCAATGGATCAACTGATCAACGGATCAACTGATCCGTTGATCAACACAATCGATCAACACGATCAACACGATGCGATTAAAAGAAAAAATTGGACAAACTCAATCATAGGCCAACAGAGTAGTTAACGGATCTGGTTTGACTCCATATTTTTTCTGAGTGATTAAAGGTTATAAAAGAACAATTTTTACAGTGCATTTTACAAGTACTTCATCATACACCACAGATTCATTGCTTTTGGATATAAATAAAAAAAGATTCTTAAAAGGTTTTGCAACAGAAAGACTTTTGGTTAAGGCAGGGTGATTAGCCATAACAAGAGATGGAGCGAGATGGGAGGTTGTAGCGGAGTAGCCTGCTGGTTGGGGTTGCGTTAAATCGCTATGTTCTTTTGCAGGGTGAAGCCGGGCGTAAATCAAGTGGCTCCGTATTGTCCTTGATTATAGTCGCCGTGTAGTTTGGGAGCAATGAACCATAACTGGTTGCTAAATGTGGAGTCGTCTGACTCTCTCCAGTTGACTTCCAGAGACGTTTAGGAACGCCTTCCAGGAAACCGTGTCAGAGATCAGCTCTTCAAGAGCAACACGGATTCATCAACGCTGATCTCAGACTCATGAACAGCAGCTGACCAGAGTGACACTCCTCTGAGGCTGAGCAGCAGGTCAACCAGACGTCCATCGCTCTGAGAGACACAGTCATCAGCAGAGTTATTCCAACACTTAAAGAGTTTTAACTCTAAGTCAGTGAACATCTGGTCTCTATCTACAGAGAGTTAAAGTCACACTGAACATAGTGTTGAATGTTCAGAGTCAATTCAACTCTAGATAGAGTTCATATTTTACACTACACTGAGAAGTGTAACTCACATTTTACACTATGACGTAAATAAGACTCAGAGTTATTTACAGCTGACACTGGGGATCTTTAAGAGTTAATCACAATGAACTCTAATTAATTTACTCTACATGTGTTACATGAGTGTTAAACCTACTGAACACTAAATGTTGATTAAGAAATGACTCCTAACAGTGTTAAAACATATTTACTGGTGTATTTACCTCCTTTAAGTGTTATTCTTACCCAACACCTTGTTTATTATCATGGACTCCTTTTAATAAAATGTATTCTTCAACAGTCCACCTGACACTTAAAACTAGTCAAACTAAACATGTTTGCAGGGGGAAAACAACAAACAGCATTATATCCATGTCTCAATATGAATGTATTAAAAATAAAAACACTTACCCTCAGGTGAAATGTAAATCTAAAACACGTTTTGAGACCTGCTCACACCATCACATGCTACATACCGATTAAACTTCACTTTCAGTTTACGAGACATCAGAGTTACCCATGTCGAGTTTCAGTCATGTCTGCTGGAAGGATGTTTCCCATCCGTCGCCGTGAGGAGTCAGTCAGACCTTTCCTCCGCTTGTATTCCTGGACAATAGAGTCTCCACCAGGTTTCTTAGCCAGCGCAGATTCAACCAGCTGAAACAACGGAAGACAAGACAATATTCACTAAAAATGAAATAAACTTGAAGAACTGAAAATCAAATCCAAAGTGTGCAATCCCCAAAGGAAGCCTTCACAACAGACATTTCACACATCAACGTACACGTTCGGCATCTTGATCTTCCTTCTGTCGGTTTCTGGAAGGGCTGTAATCCTCATCTAGAACGACTGGATCATCAGGACCGCAGGATACTAGATCAGGACCGCAGGATACAAGATCAGGACCGCAGGATACTAGATCAGGACCGCAGGATACTAGATCAGGACCGCAGGATACTAGATCAGGACCGCAGGATACTAGATCAGGACCGCAGGATACTAGATCAGGACCGCAGGATACTAGATCAGGACCGCAGGATACAAGATCAGGACCGCAGGATACAAGATCAGGACCACAGGATACAAGATCAGGACCGCAGGATACTAGATCAGGACCACAGGATACTAGATCAGGACCGCAGGATACTAGATCAGGACCGCAGGATACTAGATCAGGACCGCAGGATACTAGATCAGGACCGCAGGATACAAGATCAGGACCGCAGGATACTAAATCAGGACCGCAGGATACTAGATCAGGACCGCAGGATACTAGATCAGGACCGCAGGATACTAGATCAGGACCGCAGGATACTAGATCAGGACCGCAGGATACTAGATCAGGACCGCAGGATACTAGATCAGGACCGCAGGATACTAGATCAGGACCGCAGGATACAAGATCAGGACCGCAGGATACTAGATCAGGACCGCAGGATACAAGATCAGGACCGCAGGATACAAGATCAGGACCGCAGGATACTAGATCAGGACCGCAGGATACAAGATCAGGACCGCAGGATACTAGATCAGGACCGCAGGATACTAGATCAGGACCGCAGGATACAAGATCAGGACCGCAGGATACTAGATCAGGACCGCAGGATACTAGATCAGGACCGCAGGATACTAGATCAGGACCGCAGGATACTAGATCAGGACCGCAGGATACTAGATCAGGACCGCAGGATACTAGATCAGGACCGCAGGATACTAGATCAGGACCGCAGGATACAAGATCAGGACCGCAGGATACTAGATCAGGACCGCAGGATACTAGATCAGGACCACAGGATACAAGATCAGGACCGCAGGATACAAGATCAGGACCGCAGGATACTAGATCAGGACCGCAGGATACTAGATCAGGACCGCAGGATACTAGATCAGGACCGCAGGATACTAGATCAGGACCGCAGGATACTAGATCAGGACCGCAGGATACTAGATCAGGACCGCAGGATACTAGATCAGGACCGCAGGATACAAGATCAGGACCGCAGGATACTAGATCAGGACCGCAGGATACAAGATCAGGACCGCAGGATACTAAATCAGGACCGCAGGATACTAGATCAGGACCGCAGGATACTAGATCAGGACCGCAGGATACTAGATCAGGACCGCAGGATACTAGATCAGGACCGCAGGATACTAGATCAGGACCGCAGGATACTAGATCAGGACCGCAGGATACTAGATCAGGACCGCAGGATACAAGATCAGGACCGCAGGATACTAGATCAGGACCGCAGGATACAAGATCAGGACCGCAGGATACAAGATCAGGACCGCAGGATACTAGATCAGGACCGCAGGATACAAGATCAGGACCGCAGGATACTAGATCAGGACCGCAGGATACTAGATCAGGACCGCAGGATACAAGATCAGGACCGCAGGATACTAGATCAGGACCGCAGGATACTAGATCAGGACCGCAGGATACTAGATCAGGACCGCAGGATACTAGATCAGGACCGCAGGATACTAGATCAGGACCGCAGGATACTAGATCAGGACCGCAGGATACTAGATCAGGACCGCAGGATACAAGATCAGGACCGCAGGATACTAGATCAGGACCGCAGGATACTAGATCAGGACCACAGGATACAAGATCAGGACCGCAGGATACAAGATCAGGACCGCAGGATACTAGATCAGGACCGCAGGATACTAGATCAGGACCGCAGGATACTAGATCAGGACCGCAGGATACTAGATCAGGACCGCAGGATACTAGATCAGGACCGCAGGATACTAGATCAGGACCGCAGGATACTAGATCAGGACCGCAGGATACAAGATCAGGACCGCAGGATACTAGATCAGGACCGCAGGATACAAGATCAGGACCGCAGGATACAAGATCAGGACCGCAGGATACTAGATCAGGACCGCAGGATACAAGATCAGGACCGCAGGATACTAGATCAGGACCGCAGGATACTAGATCAGGACCGCAGGATACTAGATCAGGACCGCAGGATACTAGATCAGGACCGCAGGATACTAGATCAGGACCGCAGGATACTAGATCAGGACCGCAGGATACTAGATCAGGACCGCAGGATACTAGATCAGGACCGCAGGATACAAGATCAGGACCGCAGGATACAAGATCAGGACCGCAGGATACAAGATCAGGACCGCAGGATACTAGATCAGGACCGCAGGATACTAGATCAGGACCACAGGATACTAGATCAGGACCGCAGGATACTAGATCAGGACCGCAGGATACTAGATCAGGACCGCAGGATACAAGATCAGGACCGCAGGATACTAGATCAGGACCGCAGGATACTAGATCAGGACCGCAGGATACTAGATCAGGACCGCAGGATACTAAATCAGGACCGCAGGATACTAGATCAGGACCGCAGGATACTAGATCAGGACCGCAGGATACTAGATCAGGACCGCAGGATACTAGATCAGGACCGCAGGATACAAGATCAGGACCGCAGGATACTAGATCAGGACCACAGGATACTAGATCAGGACCGCAGGATACTAGATCAGGACCACAGGATACTAGATCAGGACCACAGGATACAAGATCAGGACCACAGGATACTAGATCAGGACCACAGGATACTAGATCAGGACCATCAGGACCGCAGGATACTAGATCAGGACCACAGGATACTAGATCAGGACCGCAGGATACTAGATCAGGACCGCAGGATACAAGATCAGGACCACAGGATACTAGATCAGGACCGCAGGATACTAGATCAGGACCGCAGGATACTAGATCAGGACCGCATGATACTAGATCAGGACCACAGGATACTAGATCAGGACCGCAGGATACTAGATCAGGACCACAGGATACAAGATCAGGACCGCAGGATACTAGATCAGGACCGCAGGATACTAGATCAGGACCGCAGGATACTAGATCAGGACCGCAGGATACTAGATCAGGACCGCAGGATACTAGATCAGGACCGCAGGATACTAGATCAGGACCACAGGATACAAGATCAGGACCGCAGGATACAAGATCAGGACCACAGGATACAAGATCAGGACCACAGGATACTAGATCCAGCGTTGACATTGGTTACGACATCAAGCATCGACGTTGACATTGACACATCTTGCCGACATTAAAGTATAGTTTGACATTAGCTGGTTAGCGTTAAATGGCTTAATGTTGCTGTAAAGCTGTTGCTGTAAAGCTGTTGCTGTAAAGCTGTTGTTGTAAAGCTGTTGCTGTAAAGCTGTTGTCGTAAAGCTGTTGCTGTAAAGCTGTTGCTGTAAAGCTGTTGTCGTAAAGCTGTTGCTGTAAAGCTGTTGTTGTAAAGCTGTTGCTGTAAAGCTGTTGCTGTAAAGCTGTTGCTGTAAAGCTGTTGTTGTAAAGCTGTTGCTGTAATTACTCTGAAAGAGTTCGTGTACTTTGACACGGCATATTTAACACTGGGGGATTTACTGTGTGCAGACCAGTCAGTGCTGATTTCCTCTGTGTTTGATGCTTGATGAATGACATCCATGATGCGTTCCGTGTTCTACTGTATGAAGGAGAGGTGGTGTGTCTTTAGCATGTCTTTAGCATGTCTTTAGCATGTCCTACTGTATGTAGGAGAGGTGGTGTGTCTTTAGCATGTCTTTAGCATGTCTTTAGCATGTCCTACTGTATGTAGGAGAGGTGGTGTGTCTTTAGCATGTCTTTAGCATGTCCTACTGTATGTAGGAGAGGTGGTGTGCCTTTAGCATGTCTTTAGCATGTCCTACTGTATGTAGGAGAGGTGGTGTGTCTTTAGCATGTCTTTAGCATGTCCTACTGTATGTAGGAGAGGTGGTGTGCCTTTAGCATGTCTTTAGCATGTCCTACTGTATGTAGGAGAGGTGGTTTGCCTTTAGCATGTCTTTAGCATGTCCTACTGTATGTAGGAGAGGTGGTTTGCCTTTAGCATGTCTTTAGCATGTCCTACTGTATGTAGGAGAGGTGGTGTGCCTTTAGCATGTCTTTAGCATGTCCTACTGTATGTAGGAGAGGTGGTGTGCCTTTAGCATGTCTTTAGCATGTCCTACTGTATGTAGGAGAGGTGGTTTGCCTTTAGCATGTCTTTAGCATGTCCTACTGTATGTAGGAGAGGTGGTGTGCCTTTAGCATGTCTTTAGCATGTTCTACTGTATGTAGGAGAGGTGGTGTGCCTTTAGCATGTCTTTAGCATGTCCTACTGTATGTAGGAGAGGTGGTTTGCCTTTAGCATGTCTTTAGCATGTCCTACTGTATGTAGGAGAGGTGGTTTGCCTTTAGCATGTCTTTAGCATGTCCTACTGTATGTAGGAGAGGTGGTGTGCCTTTAGCATGTCTTTAGCATGTCCTACTGTATGTAGGAGAGGTGGTGTGCCTTTAGCATGTCTTTAGCATGTCCTACTGTATGTAGGAGAGGTGGTTTGCCTTTAGCATGCTGATGCCTGGGGCCCGTTGTCTCCTAATCCGTCCATAAGTCTCAGCGTCCAGCCTGGTTTGTGTCTCCTCCGCTCAGTTAGCATCATCTGGATGCCAGTCACGTCTGGAGATGCTGCAGATGGGCGGAAACAGGAAACACGCTTTAACCTCGCTGCCCGCATGTTTAGCCGCCCACTCCCCAAAAACTCCTCATCCTCGGCCGGATTAGCGGACCAGCGAGCGGGTGCCTTGGAGTTTACCCGACCTTTGACCTCTCCCGAGCCGTGTGTGGGTTTAGCTCGGCCGCGGTAACTCGTCCCTTCCCGTAGCTTTTCCCAGCGTCCTCCTTGACTCACAGCTCGGCTCCCGTGAAGGTTTGTAGAGCGCTAGTGAGCGGCGAGGAAGAGGGAGACCCTGAGGTGGTGCCAGTCTGATGGTGGAATGCCTTTGATTATACCATCTAATCCTCGCTGTAACATGCCTGGCGGCCAGGCAGGCGTGGGCGGCGGGTAATGGTGCTGGTTGGAGGAGTGGGGGGGGGGTTGTTGTTGTTGCTGCTCTCATACATCCCTTTGACACAGGTAGGCGATTCATCCCCGGCTGGACCGGCTCCAGGCCACAGTGAAGAGCGTGATTCACATCAATCCAAATTCACCTTCTTTATTTTCCCCCACAAACCTTTCTCTCTTTTCAAGCACCACTTCTTCTTCTTCTTCTTCTTCTTCTTCTTCTCTGGAACGCCGCTCTGTTGGCTCTGTGTGTGTGTGTGTGTGTGTGTGTGTGTGTGTGTGTGTGTGTTTAATCCCCTGCTACCGACCTTTTTTTTGTGAAAGCTGATTTCAGTGGCGAGCCGAGCCTTTTCTCTGTATGGGTTTTTCTTTTTTCTGGAGCTTGTGATGTGGGCCGCCCACCACCGCCGAGGATTTGGTCCAATCTTTGTTTACGATGCAGACACTGCTGACTTTTTGCTCTCTTCCAATTTTTCAATTACGTGTCCTCTGGCGGAGAGCAATTACAATTCACTTGACGGAATACGAGCATCTTATTCCCCCCCCCCTGTGTGTGCCGTGCTGCGGTGACGTGGATAAAAACACTTGTTATCTTTAATATGACTCCGATGTTCCTCCTCCCGACGGGGCTAACTAAACACAGGCTTATCTGTAACTCTGACACCACAATCCATCTCTGACACGGACGGACGCGGTGCATTAAGCCATGCAGAATACGCAGCGCTCTCAGGCCTCACACACACACACACTCAAATAAGCGTCTGTTTCAATTATTTTACAGTGGAAGTCCGATTTGTCTTTCTGTCACATTGAATTGCGGCGGAGGGTAAATTGATTGGAGTATATTGGACGGTGGGACGAGTGACGGGGCGGCTTCCCGTTAAAGATGGAGCGATGTGCCGCCTCCTCCTCCACGCTGCCTCGGCTCATATCGGATAGATTCTGTGTCTACTCTGTAAAATAAAGCTTTATTCTAACCATTTAGTGGGTTTAGTCCTCAAAGTAAACTGGTTTAAAGAACAGGCTGGTCCTCTTCAGGTCCTCTTCAGGTCCTCTTCAGGTCCTCTTCAGGTCCTACGGACAAACATTTGTTTTAGTGCTCCCAATATTCAGTGATATAATTATTTGTCTTAGCGTCTGTGAGTTGGGAGATCATTTGGGGATTTGTGGGATGATTTTTGGATCAATAATAAAATCAAGCAGTGTCTCTTTAAAAGTTCTCTATATGATATTAAGAGCATTAATAAAGCAGCCATCAACTATTGTCTATATTGTCATGATATCACCGGGGCAGTCTAATAGTTTCCCTCTGTTTCCCTGTCCTTTTGTCTCCTGTGTGTTTTACCCAGTCAGTCTGGTCTGTCTGTCGGCAAGGAGGTGTGGCCATCTCCTCCTCCCTCTCCTGGGCGGTGGTTGCTGGAGCAGCTGACACCAATCATCTAATCAAGACACTCTGCAGTATATCAACCCCGGTCTTCCTGCCATTCATCGCCAAATCTTTTTCGTCGCCGCAGTAGTAGTAACGTATTCAGGCTCACTTACCTTGCTTAGCTAATTTGGACTTTGTCTCTTCTTGCCTTGTACCTTTTTTGTACTCATCCAGTTTTTGTCCTTTTTGTCCTAGTGGTATACTTACCTGTCAGCTGCCTCCACTTCCTGCTGCACCTACCTGCTCACTCGCCGACATCATTCTTCCTCCTCGGATCACAAGTGGACTGGAAACACCATCTGGAGGATCACTGGAACCCCATTCCCCATGCTCCTCGCTCCCTTTAAGACTTTTAGTCTTAATCCCAGCCACGTCGGACTCTGAGAAACCCAGCCCTGTCCACCGTTCAATTTATTATTATTAATAAATATCTTTTTTATTACAACTTTACACTCGACTAGTGTGTGCTACTTTTGGGTCCAAGTTTTGTTACCAGAACATAACATATATAGAGACATAGAGGAGTAACGTCCACCTGAGCAAAGAATGAAGTCTCCCTTCCCTCTGTGTGTGTTGTGATCTTTGCTATGTATAATAGGTCGCTGTGGTAAAGCCACCGGACATGACCTGCTCAGCTAACAGCAGACAGACTGTTAGAGAGACTTAGCTGGTGAAGGAAGTGGAACATTTAGCTGCTAAAGAGACAGAGTTGGTGGAGACCAAACCAGAGCTAACAGCACAGTATACTGTATATATATATATATATATACTGTATGTATATTGGACTTATACTCATCAGGTGGATACCTGATGGGATAATCCTGTTGCTCTGTAGCTGCTGGATGTGTAAACTGTAAACAGGGTTACGGGTTTGTTAATATGTTTGAAACAACAACTTTATAGTTCAATATGTCAGATGATGTTTTCAGCTTGATCTGCTGATCCCAACTGGCCAGAAGTCAACCGATCCAGCTTTAGATACCAAGTTACAGCTACTGTTAATCCCACGTTCTGGATGTCTTTTACAGCGGACACAGGGTGAACACATTGAACTGTGAACCTGCAGAGTGAATCGATTAACCCTGTTAGTGTCCTGGTCAAACAGCAGCAGAAGAAGTCCCATCCAGATGTTAGTGTCCTGGTCAAACAGCAGCAGAAGAAGTCCTATCCAGATGTTAGTGTCCTGGTCAAACCGCAGCAGAAGAAGTCCCATCCAGATGTTTTTAATGAGGAGCCTGAGCGCTGATTGTAATGGAGGAGGCGGCGGCAGTCACCTGTTCGCAGGCCGGCTGTGGAGTTTCAGCAGCGACTGTCTGCAGGCTGACAGAGAGCAGAAAGACACTTAAGATAATTGGCTCCCATCCCTCCCGCCATCACCTGCGGTGAAGAATTAAAATAAGAAATGGGGGGAAATGACTCTAAGCTCTCACAGCTCGGCGCTGAATCATAAATCAGCCGTCAGTCATCGCTGGCAGAGAGCAGCTCAGATGAATCATCTCCTGGCACCTTCCCTTTTCTCTTTCTTAAAGCCCAGCCATCTCCGTCATTAGCTCTGCCGGCCTTATGAGAGGTGTGACAGTGTGTGTGTGTGTGTGTGTGTGTGCGTGTGTGTGTGTGTGTGTGTGAGCGAGAACACATGCCAGGATGATCCTTAACGGTAATAGATGTCAGGCGACGACTCAGCGAGCCAGACTCTGTGAACGCTCCCAGCCCGGGCAGAGCAGCGAGCAGCCGGAGGACGGACCCGCCGACAGTGATGTGTTGATGCTCCTGGTGTATCTGAGGAGGGGTGCTGATTGGAGGAGCAGATGATGACATGTACAGTATCAAGGAGAAACCCAGTTTGTGTCTCTCATGTGAAATCATAACAGTCAACTCAGAGCACCAAACCTGTTTCTGAAACATGAATCCACGACAGCCTCTGAATGAAGAGGTTGTTTCACAGCTTTTTAAAATATAAAACCTGATAATAAAGGTTGGTTCACGCCGTTACAAACCAAGTACGGAGATCTGGAGATCTGGTAGCCATGTCTGTTTGTTTGAATTAGGAAACAGAGTCACGACTTCAAAATCTTGTTGTTATCAAGCAGTTCATGGAACGAGCAGAGCAGAGCTGGCCCGGACCGGAACGGTCGGGTTCACCAGGCAAGAATTTAGCTGCTCGAGCAAATCTGTGGGCCCTAAGCCGTCTCTGTGGGTCCCCCTCCTTCTCTATTGGTACAAGAGAATTTATATATATATATATTTCTATATTCATCAAACACATACAACCTATATATATATATATATATATATATATGCATCAAACACATACAACATATAACAATAATGTGAATAAATGAATCAAAAAGCAGTGTGTCAGTATTCTATCACTGGCTGCCGATGACACCAGCAGTCAGAGACTTTCAACATCTGGCTGCGTTAGCATTCAGGCTAATGAGCACGGCTAAAAGCAGTTAGCTCCCTAGATAGCTCGTTAGTTAGTCAGCACCTGATCGGTTTAGAGATGACATGACAATGTTTGTTTGTTGTTGTTTTGGTCGGTTTAGAAGGTCGATGATGTGGTTCCTATTTTGCGTCACTACTGTTAACAAAACAGCGTCAGTGCTTGGCTTGTCACTCTTCAGTTACCAACACAAGAGTGTCTCATGTATCTCCAAAGACCTTCTTCTTCCTGACGCTAGAGGGGCGTACGTAGAGCGCCATCGTTTGATGAGAAAGGCCGCTGACAAAGCGGCGGTGTTTGACGAGGTTGGAGTGAGAAATTACTAACACATAAATCAGAAAGTGAGACAGTGTGTCGTAAACTTTCACTTGTATTCAAGTTCTGCTGCACGAGGATCGGTTATCAAACTCTGCAAAAACAAAACAATGTTTTCTAAAGAGTTATTGATTGTATTTGATTTGTTTTACAAGACGTCTCTTTAGCCGTCCACAACATGTCCGGATTAGTTTCAGCAGTGAGGAGCTTCTCCATTTCCTTTGTGCTTTGCATGCTGGGTAAAAACAAGTGTGCATCAAGACCACACTGAAAAATCTTCAATGTGACACTACACTACAATCACACTATAATCATACTACAATCACACTACAATCACACAACAATCACACTACAATCACACTACAATCACGCTACAATCACGCTACAATCACACTACAATCACACTATAATCATACTACAATCACACTACAATCACACTATAATCATACTACAATCACACTACAATCACACTATAATCATACTACAATCACACTACAATCACACAACAATCACACTACAATCACGCTACAATCACGCTACAATCACGCTACAATCACACTACAATCACACTACAATCACACAACAATCACACAACAATCACGCTACAATCACGCTACAATCACACTACAATCACACTACAATCACGCTACAATCACGCTACAATCACACAACAATCACACTACAATCACACTACAATCACACTAAAATCACACTACAATCACGCAACAATCACGCTACAATCACACGACAATCCCGCTACAATCACGCGACAATCCCGCTACAATCACGCTACAATCACACGATAATCATACTACAATCACACTACAATCACACTATAATCATACTACAATCACAATACAATCACACTATAATCATACTACAATCACACTACAATCACACAACAATCACACTACAATCACACTACAATCACACAACAATCACACTACAATCACACTATAATCATACTACAATCACACTACAATCACACTATAATCATACTACAATCACACTATAATCACACAACAATCACGCTACAATCACGCTACAATCACGCTACAATCACACTACAATCACACTACAATCACACAACAATCACACTACAATCACACAACAATCACGCTACAATCACGCTACAATCACACGACAATCACATTACAATCACGCTACAATCACGCTACAATCACACTACAATCACACTACAATCACACAACAATCACGCTACAATCACACTACAATCACACTAAAATCACACTACAATCACGCAACAATCACGCTACAATCACACGACAATCACGCTACAATCACGCTACAATCACGCGACAATCCCGCTACAATCACGCTACAATCACACGATAATCACGCGACAATCACGCTACAATCACGCTACAATCACGCTACAATCACGCTACAATCACGCTACAATCACACAACAATCACACTACAATCACACAACAATCACGCTACAATCACGCTACAATCACGCTACAATCACACTACAATCACACTATAATCACACGACAATCACACTACAATCACACAACAATCAAACTACAATCACACTACAATCACACTACAGGTTTAAACCTGGAACTGAGACACCGAGCTCAAGACTTGTTTTATCAAAACATCATGTCAAGAAAGATTCATTGAATTGGATTGAGCGAGAGAGAGGACAGAGGGATGGAGGAGGACGAGGAGGACGAGGAGGAGGGTGTGTGTGTGTGCGTGTGTGTGTGTGTGTGTGTGTGTGTGTGTGTGTGTGCTCAGCCTCTCCTGACCTCCCGCCTTTATTTAAGTGTTGAAAGAGGCAATTTGCCTGCAGTCCGCCTGCGTTCTCCGCTCGCCGCTCCGTCTGAAGTAATCTGCCATTTCAGACCCATTTTTACCTGATTGCTTCGTCAGAAACGAAGTGACACCGAGGTCGCACGCTCCGAGTGGAATGTAGATGCAATACAAACACTGTACACCCACAGAGTGAAAATGAGGAGCGGACTGAAGAGAGAGGAAGAGGAAAGAAAACGTGTGACATTCTGGACTCGTAGCGGAGCTGATAAAATGTCAGGTGTTTGTGAGGAGGAGGAGGAGCAGCGCGGCAGGTAGACCAGCTTCCACATCGCTGTGATCTAAAGCCGTCAGGTGTTTGTGAGGAGGAGGAGGAGCGCGGCAGGTAGACCAGCTTCCACATCGCTGTGATCTAAAGCCGTCAGGTGTTTGTGAGGAGGAGGAGGAGCGCGGCAGGTAGACCAGCTTCCACATCACTGTGATCTAAAGCCGTCAGGTGTTTGTGAGGAGGAGGAGGAGCGCGGCAGGTAGACCAGCTTCCACATCACTGTGATCTAAAGCCGTCAGGTGTTTGTGAGGAGGAGGAGGAGCGCGGCAGGTAGACCAGCTTCCACATCGCTGTGATCTAAAGCCGTCAGGTGTTTGTGAGGAGGAGGAGGAGCGCGGCAGGTAGACCAGCTTCCACATCACTGTGATCTAAAGCCGTCAGGTGTTTGTGAGGAGGAGGAGGAGCGCGGCAGGTAGACCAGCTTCCACATCACTGTGATCTAAAGCCGTCAGGTGTTTGTGAGGAGGAGGAGGAGCGCGGCAGGTAGACCAGCTTCCACATCACTGTGATCTAAAGCCGTCAGGTGTTTGTGAGGAGGAGAATGAGCGCGGCAGGTAGACCAGCTTCCACATCACTGTGATCTAAAGCCGTCAGGTGTTTGTGAGGAGGAGGAGGAGCGCGGCAGGTAGACCAGCTTCCACATCACTGTGATCTAAAGCCGTCAGGTGTTTGTGAGGAGGAGGAGGAGCGCGGCAGGTAGACCAGCTTCCACATCACTGTGATCTAAAGCCGTCAGGTGTTTGTGAGGAGGAGGAGGAGCGCGGCAGGTAGACCAGCTTCCACATCACTGTGATCTAAAGCCGTCAGGTGTTTGTGAGGAGGAGGAGGAGCGCGGCAGGTAGACCAGCTTCCACATCACTGTGATCTAAAGCCGTCAGGTGTTTGTGAGGAGGAGGAGGAGCGCGGCAGGTAGACCAGCTTCCACATCACTGTGATCTAAAGCCGTCAGGTGTTTGTGAGGAGGAGGAGGAGCGCGGCAGGTAGACCTCCTTCCACATCGCTGTGATCTAAAAGCATCAGGTGGAGCAGGAGAGACACGGCTCATCTATGAACCGTGTCTTTATATTCAACTCTAGGGCTGCAACTGAAACCTTTCTTTAATTCTATTGAACAGTTTTATAAATGTATCTTTGAAGAAGACATAATCAATCTTTTTATGTCGCTGAAAGTCAGTCATTGCAGGTTAACCTCTTTTACCCGCCGGACCCGGTCGATGTAAATGTTTCTGTAAATGAGGTCTGACCTCTCCATAGAGGCCAGGATCCTGCAGATAGACCTGCTAGTTGTGGAGCTATTCTTCATTTAAGTTGTGTCTGTCTGTCCAGGAGAACCGAACCTTCCACCTCCCAGCACCCTGAAGGGCTGAAGAGGTTAAATGGTTCAAAAATCAATCATCCATATTTGACTTTTTTCCTCCATAAATCCAAAACCCAATGAAACAAAATTTCTGATGATATAAAATAGACAAAAGCAGCATATTTTTTATTAATGAGTTAAAATTAGTAATTGATTATCAAAATGGTTGCATTAATTTGATTTAATGTGAATCAACTAATGAATTCACCCGTTGTCAGTGTGATTCAGTGTGATTCAGAGTGATTTAGAGTGATTCAGTGTGATTTAGTGTGATTCAGTGTGATTCAGTGTGATTCAGAGTGATTTAGAGTGATTCAGTGTGATTTAGTGTGATTTAGTGTGATTCAGTGTGATTCAGTGTGATTCAGAGTGATTTAGAGTGATTCAGTGTGATTTAGTGTGATTCAGTGTGATTCAGAGTGATTTAGAGTGATTCAGTGTGATTTAGTGTGATTTAGAGTGATTCAGTGTGATTTAGAGTGATTCAGTGTGATTTAGTGTGATTCAGTGTGATTTAGAGTGATTCAGTGTGATTTAGTGTGATTCAGTGTGATTCAGTGTGATTTAGAGTGATTCAGTGTGATTCAGTGTGATTCAGTGTGATTCAGTGTGATTTAGTGTGATTCAGTGTGATTCAGTGTGATTTAGAGTGATTCAGTGTGATTTAGTGTGATTCAGTGTGATTCAGTGTGATTTAGAGTGATTTAGTGTGATTCAGTGTGATCTAGAGTGATTCAGTGTGATTCAGTGTGATTTAGTGTAATTCAGTGTGATCTAGAGTGATTTAGTGTGATTCAGTGTGATTCAGTGTGATTTAGTGTGATTCAGTGTGATTCAGTGTGATTTAGAGTGATTTAGAGTGATTCAGTGTGAGTTAGTGTGATTCAGTGTGATTCAGTGTGATTCAGTGTGATTTAGTGTGATTTAGTGTGATTCAGTGTGATTTAGTGTGATTCAGTGTGATTCAGTGTGATTTAGTGTAATTCAGTGTGATCTAGAGTGATTCAGTGTGATTTAGTGTGATTCAGTGTGATTCAGAGTGATTCAGTGTGATTTAGTGTGATTCAGTGTGATTCAGTGTGATTTAGAGTGATTTAGAGTGATTCAGTGTGATTTAGTGTGATTCAGTGTGATTCAGTGTGATTTAGAGTGATTCAGTGTGATTTAGAGTGGTTCAGTGTGATTCAGTGTGATTCAGTGTGATTCAGTGTGATTTAGAGTGATTCAGTGTGATTCAGTGTGATTTAGAGTGATTTAGAGTGATTTAGAGTGATTCAGTGTGATTTAGAGTGATTTAGAGTGATTCAGTGTGATTCAGTGTGATTTAGAGTGATTTAGAGTGATTCAGTGTGATTTAGTGTGATTCAGTGTGATTCAGTGTGATCTAGAGTGATTCAGTGTGATTTAGAGTGATTTAGAGTGATTCAGTGTGATTCAGTGTGATTCAGTGTGATTTAGAGTGATTCAGTGTGATTTAGTGTGATTCAGTGTGATCTAGAGTGATTCAGTGTGATTTAGTGTGATTCAGTGTGATTTAGTGTGATTCAGTGTGATTCAGTGTGATTCAGAGTGATTTAGTGTGATTCAGTGTGATTCAGTGTGATTCAGTGTGATTTAGTGTGATTCAGTGTGATTCAGTGTGATTCAGTGTGATTTAGAGTGATCTAGTGTGATTTAGTGTAATTCAGTGTGATCTAGAGTGATTCAGTGTGATTTAGTGTGATTCAGTGTGATTCAGAGTGATTCAGTTTGATTTAGTGTGATTCAGTGTGATTCAGTGTGATTTAGAGTGATTTAGAGTGATTCAGTGTGATTTAGTGTGATTCAGTGTGATTCAGTGTGATTTAGAGTGATTCAGTGTGATTTAGAGTGGTTCAGTGTGATTCAGTGTGATTCAGTGTGATTCAGTGTGATTCAGTGTGATTTAGAGTGATTTAGAGTGATTCAGTGTGATTTAGAGTGATTTAGAGTGATTCAGTGTGATTCAGTGTGATTTAGAGTGATTTAGAGTGATTCAGTGTGATTTAGTGTGATTCAGTGTGATTCAGTGTGATTTAGTGTGATTTAGTGTGATTTAGTGTGATTCAGTGTGATTTAGTGTGATTCAGTGTGATTCAGTGTGATTTAGTGTAATTCAGTGTGATCTAGAGTGATTCAGTGTGATTTAGTGTGATTCAGTGTGATTCAGAGTGATTCAGTGTGATTTAGTGTGATTCAGTGTGATTCAGTGTGATTTAGAGTGATTTAGAGTGATTCAGTGTGATTTAGTGTGATTCAGTGTGATTCAGTGTGATTTAGAGTGATTCAGTGTGATTTAGAGTGGTTCAGTGTGATTCAGTGTGATTCAGTGTGATTCAGTGTGATTTAGAGTGATTTAGAGTGATTTAGAGTGATTCAGTGTGATTTAGAGTGATTTAGAGTGATTCAGTGTGATTCAGTGTGATTTAGAGTGATTTAGAGTGATTCAGTGTGATTTAGTGTGATTCAGTGTGATTCAGTGTGATCTAGAGTGATTCAGTGTGATTTAGAGTGATTTAGAGTGATTCAGTGTGATTCAGTGTGATTCAGTGTGATTTAGAGTGATTCAGTGTGATTTAGTGTGATTCAGTGTGATCTAGAGTGATTTAGAGTGATTCAGTGTGATTTAGTGTGATTCAGTGTGATTCAGTGTGATTCAGAGTGATTTAGTGTGATTCAGTGTGATTCAGTGTGATTCAGTGTGATTCAGAGTGATTTAGTGTGATTCAGTGTGATTCAGTGTGATTCAGTGTGATTTAGTGTGATTCAGTGTGATTCAGTGTGATTCAGTGTGATTTAGAGTGATCTAGTGTGATTCAGTGGGATTCAGTGTGATTCAGTGGGATTCAGTGTGATTCAGTGTGATTTAGTGTGATTCAGTGTGATTCAGTGTGATTCAGTGTGATTTAGAGTGATTTAGAGTGATCTAGTGTGATTCAGTGTGATTCAGTGTGATCTAGAGTGATTTAGTGTGATTTAGAGTGATTCATTGTGATTTAGAGTGATTCAGTGTGATTCAGTGTGATTCAGAGTGATCTAGTGTGATTCAGTGTGATTCAGTGTGATCTAGAGTGATTCAGTGTGATTTAGTGTGATTCAGTGTGATTCAGTGTGATCTAGAGTGATTCAGTGTGATTCAGTGTGATTTAGTGTGATTCAGTGTGATTTAGTGTGATCTAGAGTGATTCAGTGTGATTCAGTGTGATTCAGTGTGATCTAGAGTGATTCAGCGTGATTCAGTGTGATTTAGTGTGATTCAGTGTGATTTAGAGTGATTCAGTGTGATTCAGTGTGATTCAGTGTGATTCAGTTTGATTTAGAGTGATTTAGAGTGATTCAGTGTGATTCAGTGTGATTCAGTGTGATCTAGAGTGATTCAGTGTGATTCAGTGTGATTCAGTGTGATTTAGTGTGATTCAGTGTGATTCAGTGTGATTCAGAGTGATTTAGAGTGATTCAGTGTGATTTAGAGTGATTTAGAGTGATCTAGTGTGATTCAGTGGGATTCAGTGTGATTTAGAGTGATTTAGTGTGATTCAGTGTGATTTAGAGTGATTTAGAGTGATCTAGTGTGATTCAGTGTGATTTAGAGTGATTTAGAGTGATCTAGTGTGATTCAGTGTGATTTAGAGTGATTTAGAGTGATCTAGTGTGATTCAGTGTGATTTAGAGTGATTTAGAGTGATCTAGTGTGATTCAGTGTGATTTAGAGTGATTTAGAGTGATCTAGTGTGATTCAGTGTGATTTAGAGTGATCTAGTGTGATTCAGTGTGATTCAGTGTGATCTAGAGTGATTCAGTGTGATTCAGTGTAATTCAGTGTGATCTAGAGTGATTTAGAGTGATCTAGAGTGATTCAGTGTGATTCAGTGGGATTCAGTGGGATTCAGTGGGATTCAGTGTGATTCAGAGTAATTCAGTGTGATTTAGAGTGATCTAGTGTGATTCAGTGTGATTCAGTGTGATCTAGAGTGATTCAGTGTGATTCAGTGTAATTCAGTGTGATCTAGAGTGATTTAGAGTGATTCAGTGTAATTCAGTGTGATCTAGAGTGATTCAGTGTGATTCAGTGTGATTCAGTGTGATTTAGAGTGATCTAGTGTGATTCAGTGGGATTCAGTGGGATTTAGAGTGATCTAGTGTGATTCAGTGTGATTTAGAGTGATTTAGAGTGATCTAGTGTGATTCAGTGTGATTTAGAGTGATTTAGAGTGATCTAGTGTGATTCAGTGTGATTTAGAGTGATCTAGTGTGATTCAGTGTGATTTAGAGTGATTTAGAGTGATCTAGTGTGATTCAGTGTGATTTAGAGTGATTTAGAGTGATCTAGTGTGATTCAGTGTGATTTAGAGTGATTTAGAGTGATCTAGTGTGATTCAGTGTGATTTAGAGTGATCTAGTGTGATTCAGTGTGATTCAGTGTGATCTAGAGTGATTCAGTGTGATTCAGTGTAATTCAGTGTGATCTAGAGTGATTTAGAGTGATCTAGAGTGATTCAGTGTGATTCAGTGGGATTCAGTGGGATTCAGTGGGATTCAGTGTGATTCAGAGTAATTCAGTGTGATTTAGAGTGATCTAGTGTGATTCAGTGTGATTCAGTGTGATCTAGAGTGATTCAGTGTGATTCAGTGTAATTCAGTGTGATCTAGAGTGATTTAGAGTGATCTAGAGTGATTCAGTGTGATTCAGTGGGATTCAGTGGGATTCAGTGTGATTCAGAGTAATTCAGTGTGATCTAGAGTGATTCAGTGTGATTCAGTGTAATTCAGTGTGATCTAGAGTGATTCAGTGTGATTCAGTGTGATTCAGTGTGATTTAGAGTGATCTAGTGTGATTCAGTGGGATTCAGTGGGATTCAGTGTGATTTAGAGTGATCTAGTGTGATTCAGTGTGATTCAGAGTGATCTAGTGTGATTCAGTGGGATTCAGTGTGATTTAGAGTGATCTAGTGTGATTCAGTGGGATTCAGTGTGATTCAGTGTGATTTAGAGTGATCTAGTGTGATTCAGTGGGATTCAGTGGGATTCAGTGTGATTCAGTGTGATTTAGAGTGATCTAGTGTGATTCAGTGTGATCTAGAGTGATTCAGTGTGATTCAGTGTGATCTAGAGTGATTCAGTGTGATTCAGTGTAATTCAGTGTGATCTAGTGTGATTCAGTGTGATTCAGAGTCTTTCCAGGCAGCAGTTTGCAGTTCTTGTTGTCAAAGTGACATCATCGCCGTGTACAGATTGATGAAGGCTGATGATTAATCATTCATTAGTCGACTAACAGTCATTTTTACAGACTTTTTATGAGAGAATGAGCGATTAAGCGTCACAAACATAAATGCTTTTCTTTTTAATAAGCTCTAGATATGAAGAGATCCTCCTGCTGAAACAACCCGATAGATTTTAATCTTTTGTCTCTGTCTCTGTTTTTGTGGCTAATTTAAAATTAATGAGTCAGAAATCCCCAAATTATGATCAACGGAGGATTTAGAGGAGAGATTTTATAATTCTGCTCTGCATTAGCACACAACAATCAGACCCGATGAACAACAATAAGAGCTTTTAGATTACAGACTGATTAATCATTTAGCTGTAATTAGCTGTGATTGTTCATCATGTAAAACATGTAAAAACAGTTCTTTCATTACAACACGCGTCCCGTCGGAGCCAGATGATAGTGGTGAAAATGAATTTTGAACAAACACACGAACACACTCAGATATTGCTTCATATCCTGTTGAGTTTGCAGAGAAGTGCACGATAATTTGTTCACATGCATCTTCATATCCTGAACACTAACAGCTTTTCTGTGTATGAATGGACAACAGCAGCTGATTATTACCATGGAAACAGTCCAGGAAACAGAAGGCAGCGCCGCACAGCCGAGTGTGTTCACATTAACATCAGCATGGAACAGGGAGGTCCAATAAGACCGCAGACCGGCTTTATAGATTGCTGCATACAGAGGTCCACGCTGTGGAGACATGAGACTGTTTAATGAACCCACAGAGGAACATTCAGCATCACATCACACAATACACAACATGGACAAAAGTATGTGGACACATTACACCCAGAACATGTGATTCCAATACCACGGTCATTATTACCTCCGCCAAGGAGGTTCTGGTTCTGGTTCAGAACAACTTCATGAAACTTGGTGGAAGGTGTGGCATCGCATTTAGAACACGGCGGAGGTCGCTGTCCGAGTTCCCTTCTAGTTCAAACTAGAGATGCACCGATACCACTTTATATCAGACCGAGTACCAGTACTTACATTTGGGTACTCTCCGATACCGAGTACCGATACGAGTACTTCTCTGTGCCTACAGACCCTCGTTAACAGCCAGCTGGAGGGTGTGAGCAACACGGCAGGCTGGGGAGTCCCGCATACGAGGCGGTGCGCCGCCACCGGCTCTAGGTCGGCTTGGAAAGGCTCGGGACGAAGGTGGCTCGCGGGCGCAGCTTTACAGCGCTCCCACGTAAAAGGCGCCAGGGGTCTGCGGCGATGTCTGCAACCCACCCGACCCGTCTTGAAACACGGACCAAGGAGTCTAACGCACGCGAGAGTCAGAGGGTGAAAGCAAAACCCCGTGGTGCAATGGAAGTGAGGACCGGCCCGTTACCGGTACCGGTATCGGTGCATCCCTAGCTCAAACTAGAACTCTTTTGGTTTCAGTCTTTCCACCAGATGTTGAACTCGGCTGCAGGGATTTTCTCCCAGTTGAGGTTCCGTGCAGACGAGTCAAGTTCTTCATCTCCAAACTGGTCAAATCTTCCCGGAGCCGTCTTTGTGCACGGGGACATCGTCATGTTGAAACAGGACAGAGACAAACACAAACACTCTGGTCTAGAACGCTGGTTACCAACCTGGCTGCTCCTCTTTCACTGTGTGATCTGAAACATGTCTTCAACATGTTAAACTGCAGGAACAGTCAGATCACACTCACTCTGTTCCAGACAGGTCAGGTGAGCTCTCAGTGATGTCATGCATGCAGTTATTATTAGAGTATTAAATGTTCAGTCTGAATACTGTCACAGAAAAGATCAGCTGCAGTCAGCAGAAGATAAACGGGCTTCTGTTTCCTTTGAGGTTAGGTTAACGTTAGGTTAACGTTAGGTTAAGGTTAGGTTAAGGTTAGGTTAAGGTTAGTTTAAGATTAAGTTAAGGTTAGGTTAAGGTTAGGTTAAGGTTAAGTTAAGGTTAGGTTAACGTTAGGTTAAGATTAAGTTACGGTTAGGTTAAGGTTAAGTTAAGGTTAGGTTAAGGTTAGGTTAAGGTTAGGTTAACGTTAGGTTAAGGTTACGTTAAGGTTAGGTTAAGATTAAGTTACGGTTAGGTTAAGGTTAAGTTAAGGTTAGGTTAAGGTTAAGTTAAGGTTAGGTTAAGGTTAGGTTAAGGTTAGGTTAACGTTAAGTTAAGCTTAAGATTAAGTTAAGGTTAGGTTAAGGTTAGGTTAAGGTTAGGTTAAGGTTAGGTTAAGGTTAGGTTAACGTTAGGTTAAGGTTAGGTTAAGATTAAGTTACGGTTAGGTTAAGGTTAAGTTAAGGTTAGGTTAAGGTTAAGTTAAGGTTAGGTTAAGGTTAGGTTAAGGTTAGGTTAAGATTAAGTTAAGGTTAGGTTAAGGTTAGGTTAAGGTTAGGTTAAGGTTAGGTTAACGTTAAGTTAAGGTTAGGTTAAGGTTAAGTTAAGGTTAAGTTAAGGTTAGGTTAAGGTTAGGTTAACGTTAAGTTAAGGTTAGCTTAAGATTAAGTTAAGGTTAGGTTAACGTTAGGTTAAGGTTAGGTTAAGGTTAGGTTAAGGTTAGGTTAACGTTAGGTTAAGGTTAGTTTAAGGTTAGGTTAAGGTTAGGTTAAGGTTAAGTTAAGGTTAGGTTAAGGTTAGGTTAAGGTTAGCTTAAGGTTAGGTTAAGGTTAGGTTAACGTTAGGTTAAGGTTAGTTTAAGGTTAGGTTAAGGTTAGGTTAAGGTTAGGTTAAGGTTAGGTTAACGTTAGGTTAAGGTTAGGTTAACGTTAGGTTAAGGTTAGGTTAAGGTTAGGTTAACGTTAGGTTAAGGTTAGGTTAACGTTAAGTTAAGGTTAGGTTAAGGTTAGTTTAAGGTTAGGTTAAGGTTAGGTTAAGGTTAGGTTAAGGTTAGGTTAACGTTAGGTTAAGGTTAGGTTAACGTTAGGTTAAGGTTAGGTTAAGGTTAGGTTAACGTTAGGTTAAGGTTAGGTTAACGTTAAGTTAAGGTTAGGTTAAGGTTAGGTTAAGGTTAGTTTAAGGTTAGTTTAAGGTTAGGTTAAGGTTAGTTTAAGGTTAGGTTAAGGTTAGGTTAAGGTTAGGTTAACGTTAAGTTAAGGTTAGGTTAAGGTTAGGTTAAGGTTAGGTTAACGTTAAGTTAAGGTTAGCTTAAGATTAAGTTAAGGTTAGGTTAAGGTTAGGTTAAGGTTAGGTTAACGTTAGGTTAAGGTTAGGTTAAGGTTAGGTTAAGGTTAAGTTAAGGTTAGGTTAAGGTTAGGTTAAGGTTAGGTTAACGTTAAGTTAAGGTTAGCTTAAGATTAAGTTAAGGTTAGGTTAAGGTTAAGGTTAGGTTAAGGTTAGGTTAAGGTTAATTTAAGATTAAGTTAAGGTTAGTTTAAGGTTAGGTTAAGGTTAATTTAAGATTAAGTTAAGGTTAGGTTAAGGTTAGGTTAAGGTTAATTTAAGATTAAGTTAAGGTTAGTTTAAGGTTAGGTTAAGGTTAATTTAAGATTAAGTTAAGGTTAGGTTAAGGTTAGGTTAAGGTTAGGTTTAGGTTAAGGTTAGGTTAAGGTTAGGTTAAGATTAAGTTAAGGTTAAGTTAAGGTTAGGTTAAGGTTAGGTTAAGGTTAGCTTAAGGTTAGGTTAAGGTTAGGTTAACGTTAGGTTAAGGTTAGTTTAAGGTTAGGTTAAGGTTAGGTTAAGGTTAGGTTAACGTTAGGTTAAGGTTAGGTTAACGTTAAGTTAAGGTTAGGTTAAGGTTAGGTTAACGTTAGGTTAAGGTTAGGTTAACGTTAAGTTAAGGTTAGTTTAAGGTTAGGTTAAGGTTAGGTTAAGGTTAGGTTAACGTTAAGTTAAGGTTAGTTTAAGGTTAGGTTAAGGTTAGGTTAAGGTTAGGTTAACGTTAAGTTAAGGTTAGTTTAAGGTTAGGTTAAGGTTAGGTTAAGGTTAGTTTAAGGTTAGGGAAGCTCCGAGGGGAATGAGTGTAAGTCAAAGTCATATTGTGTGTGTGTGTGTGCGTGCGTGCGTGCGTGCGTGCTCCAGTGTGAAGATGAAAGATTTCCTCTCTGAGGAAACTTTCCTCTACAAACAAACAGAGAGTGCAGTAAACTCTGAAATGTGAGGCGCCGCCGCTGGCGTGCGTCTACCTGCTGTTACCTTCTGAACTCCAAACAAGTGTCAGAGCGTGCCGATGCGTCACCCTCCCTCACCCTCCCTCACCCTCCCTCACCCTGACTCCCCCAGCGAGACAGCCAGCCTATTTGGAGTCTCAGGTCGCTGCTCCGGCCTTTCAGCGGGCGAACCCTCAGCAGGTAAGAAGCCGGTCCCCGTGGCCGTCTGCCAGCCCTCAAAGGAGCCGCGGTGACCACGGAGCAGCCCGCTCGGACTAATGAGGTCCCTGGGTACACGCGGGCAGCAGGACGGCGCCGGCTGCAGCTCGCTGACTCAGTCCTGTCCTGCCTGTAATGTGCTGTAAGCTGCTCTTCAACATGATGCAACAGCTGCTCTGCAGACACCAAACTACACTTTACTCACTGAGACGTCTGAAAAACAACCTACTGCAGAACATTCACAACTTCTTCAGTTACAACTCTGTTACTCATTTACTCTCATAAAGCAGCAGGCCACAATTAGGAATGTGTTTGTTATTTCAGGACCTCGGACAGTTCCGTGGATTTATCAATACCCAGCGCAGTGAGAGGAGCTCAAATGGCCTACTCGTCCTGCGCTCACACGCCTAAATAACCAGCTCTGAGAGACACCACGGACTATTACTGACTACACATGAACATGAACATGAACACATGCAGCCAATCGTGGTCGGAAGAGGGATGACGGAGGTAACGCTTCCAGTCCCGATGGGAGGAGGGATGACGGAGGTAACGCGCAGCTGGAATCCCAATGTGGTTGCATCCAGTGGCCATGCTTCAGTTGCTGTTTGCAGATGTCAGTCTCAGCTCCTCTAACAGCTGGGCTTCAGTGCAGCTGTCCACCAGACACCTAACAGAGCGAGCCCTCAGTGCTTAGCTGGACCTTCAACTGTGTTTCCTCCAGACGTGCTCCAGATGTGGCCGGCTGATCTGATCACATTGGAATCAAAAGGCCCTCTGTGTGTATCTGTTAGCGTGTTTCTCCTGATATTCCCATAGAAGTGACACGTTAATGCAACGGATCCTCAAACGCTTCCTGAGATATCTTAACAAAACTTAGTCCTCGTTTTTTGTGCGTTTTCCTACAAAACGTCCAGCAACACGTGATGCAAGGGTCAATATCCACTCTTCAATCCGTCTTCACAGGAAACTACTTGGTTAGGTTTAGGAAAAGATGTTGGTTTGGGAAGTGAAAGAAGTGAAGGAAGTGAAAGAAGTGAAAGAAGTGAAGGAAGTGAAAGAAGTGAAGGAAGTGAAAGAAGTGAAGGAAGTGAAGGAAGTGAAAGAAGTGAAGGAAGTGAAAGTGTTATGTTCTAGTTCCCAAAACGTGGACTCAAAATCAGCACACCACGAGAGTCTTTTGAGAGTGAACAAAATAATATTTATTTCAACAAGCAAAGGTTCCAGGTTGATCCAGGAGCAGAGTGCAGGAGTGAGCAGGCAGGTAGGTAGCAGCCACAGCTGGCAGATGAATAGACCTGAGCACAGAGCAAAACGAGGTAAGTCCAAACAATCCAAAAACCACCGAGAGCAACAGCAAAAACAAAAGCAAAAATACTATGAAGCCTGATCTAGGTAAATACCACTGTGGGTGACGGAACGATCTGGCGATGAGTTGCAGGAAGACTGGGTAGATATACTGCTGGTGATTGGGATGATTGATTGCAGCTGCTCCTGCCGTGCCTGCCCAGGAGGAGGGGGAGGAGGAAGGCCACACCTCCCGACACACTGACAAACTAGACAAACCAGGGAAAAACACACAAGATACAAAAGGGCAAGGAAACAGAGGAAACAAAAGGAAACACTAGCCTACAGGCAGTGCTATCATGACAGAAAGAAGTGAAGGAAGTGAAGGAAGTGAAAGAAGTGAAGGAAGTGAAGGAAGTGAAGGAAGTGAAGGAAGTGGCGTAACTTAAGTATGGAAGTTACGTGACAAATAAATCAACTCCTGGGTGAGTCGGGTGTTTCTTGACCCACGATTCACCTTTTATTCTTTCTGGTTCACAGGTATGTGGATTACATATGAATTAATTTTGTGGGATAAATGCTGATGACAGTGTTTTACTGTTCGTAGGTTTATCTATGAACAGAGTGAGAGCGGCGGAGACGGTGGAGACGGTGGAGACGGTGGAGACGGTTGAGACGGTGGAGACGGTGGAGACGGTGGAGACGGTTGAGACGGCGGAGACGGCGGAGACGGCGGAGACGGTTGAGACGGTGGAGACGGTGGAGACGGTTGAGACGGTGGAGACGGTGAAGACGGTGGAGACGGTTGAGACGGTGGAGACGGTGGAGACGGTGGAGACGGTTGAGACGGTGGAGACGGTTGAGACGGTGGAGACGGTGGAGACGGTGGAGACGGTGGAGACGGTTGAGACGGTGGAGACGGTGGAGACGGCGGAGACGGTGGAGACGGTTGAGACGGTGGAGACGGTGAAGACGGTGGAGACGGTTGAGACGGTGGAGACGGTGGAGACGGTGGAGACGGTTGAGACGGTGGAGACGGTGGAGACGGTTGAGACGGTGGAGACGGTGGAGACGGTTGAGACGGTGGAGACGGTTGAGACGGTGGAGACGGTGGAGACGGTGGAGACGGTTGAGACGGTGGAGACGGTGGAGACGGTTGAGACGGTGGAGACGGTGGAGACGGTGGAGACGGTTGAGACGGTGGAGACGGTTGAGACGGTGGAGACGGTGGAGACGGTGGAGACGGTTTGTGTCTTGTGTGTCTTGAGGACTTAATGTTGAAGAACACATTGAGTGCATTTATCAATCTAATAATTATATTGAGGGAATAAATGAAGTTAGTATCCGTCTGATTTTAATGAGAACAAAATCTATATATGCACATATTTGTTTTAAAAATGGTCATGAACCTCCTGCTCTCATGTATGAGGCTCCTCTACTCCTCTACATCCTGTGGTCATTTAATGTAGAATCTAAATGTTATTTACCTGAAACATATAAATCATTCTTATAATCATCGTCCCCAGAGTGTGTTGAGGAGATGCTCTGTGTTCAAACAGAGTGGAACATGAAGCTGCTGATGGATGGATGTGTGACCTCGGGGAACAAACGGGTAACAGACCTCAGCAGATTTCTTCTGTTCAACAAGTCTTTTATCGTTGACCTTTTCAGAAAGAGCCCCGTTTCCACGGCGACTTCAGACGACACAACAAATGGCAGTCGGTGACGCAGGATGACGACCGTTCTTGCTTACACGCTGCGTTTTACTACCCGGGGCTGTTTGTTCCGTCTCCTGCTCTGTAACATTTCATATTTCAAACCGGAGACGTACAGCGGTGGGGGGGGGGGAATATAGCTAAGGTCAGCGCCTCACCTTTCCCCCCTCCGGCGAAGAGTGTCAAGGAAATGATGTTGCCACCACTGTGTCATTAATTCCCATGAAAATCACAGGTTGGCAGGATGCTGCCAGCCCGCCTCCCACTCACCCTCAGACCATTACAGGTCAGCCGGCTCGCCTCCCGCTGCTGGAGTTTGTTGCTTAAGAGCTCCGGAGAGTGACTTTAATTAAAGGCTGCGGTGACCGACTGCTGCTGGCAATCAGCAGACGCCTGCTCTACCTGCTGCCTCCGTCTGTCTGCTGCTCCGTCTGAGGCAGCTCTCCACTTCTGATCTGGTATCCTTCTCTGTCCTCAGCTGCGTCGGCTCCTCGGCCTGTTTTAGCTCCTCGCTAACAGTTAGCCGCTGCTAAAGCTGTCAGGGAGTTATAATATCCATCATCACAAGGCCATCACTGACATGTAGTTTACTGAGGACATCCATGATCCCCAGAGGATGAACCCTATTGATTTTGGACAGAGTATCACAGTTTCTGACCAACATTTGACAAAGTATCTCAAAAACTCCTGTCTCCACATCCATGCACTTCAACGTGGATATTCATGATCCCCAGAGGATGCAAACTAATCAAGGCATCCTTAAATATGTTTTATATTTTGTGGTTAATTCTAAACCACACTGGTGTCGACTGCAGGTCTGAATCTGTGCTTGTACACAACAAAGGTCTTCTAGCAGGAAGTCGGGTTCCTTTAGTCTTCATGGAGGAAACGGACCCGGTTCCTCACGTTAAACGCCGTCTACAGGCTGACGGAGGAACGGACCCGGTTCCTCACGTTAAACGCCGTCTACAGGCTGACAGAGGAACGGACCCGGTTCCTCACGTTAAACGCCGTCTACAAGCTGACAGAGGAACGGACCCGGTTCCTCACGTTAAACGCCGTCTACAGGCTGACAGAGGAACGGACCCGGTTCCTCACGTTAAACGCCGTCTACAGGCTGACGGAAAAACGGACCCGGTTCCTCACGTTAAACGTCGTCTACAGGCTGACAGAGGAACGGACCCGGTTCCTCACGTTAAACGCCGTCTACAAGCTGACGGAGGAACGGACCCGGTTCCTCACGTTAAACGCCGTCTACAGGCTGACGGAGGAAACGGACCCGGTTCCTCACGTTAAACGCCGTCTACAGGCTGACAGAGGAACGGACCCGGTTCCTCACGTTAAACGCCGTCTACAGGCTGACGGAGGAAACGGACCCGGTTCCTCACGTTAAACGCCGTCTACAAGCTGACAGAGGAACGGACCCGGTTCCTCACGTTAAACGCCGTCTACAGGCTGACGGAGGAACGGACCCGGTTCCTCACGTTAAACGCCGTCTACAGGCTGACGGAGGAACGGACCCGGTTCCTCACGTTAAACGCCGTCTACAAGCTGACGGAGGAACGGACCCGGTTCCTCACGTTAAACGCCGTCTACAAGCTGACGGAGGAACGGACCCGGTTCCTCACGTTAAACGCCGTCTACAAGCTGACGGAGGAACGGACCCGGTTCCTCACGTTAAACGCCGTCTACAGGCTGACAGAGGAACGGACCCGGTTCCTCACGTTAAACGCCGTCTACAAGCTGACGGAGGAACGGACCCGGTTCCTCACGTTAAACGCCGTCTACAGGCTGACGGAGGAACGGACCCGGTTCCTCACGTTAAACGCCGTCTACAGGCTGACAGAGGAACGGACCCGGTTCCTCACGTTAAACGCCGTCTACAGGCTGACGGAGGAACGGACCCGGTTCCTCACGTTAAACGCCGTCTACAGGCTGACAGAGGAACGGACCCGGTTCCTCACGTTAAACGCCGTCTACAGGCTGAAGGAGGAAACGGACCCGGTTCCTCACGTTAAACGCCGTCTACAGGCTGACGGAGGAAACGGACCCGGTTCCTCACGTTAAACGCCGTCTACAGGCTGACGGAGGAACGGACCCGGTTCCTCACGTTAAACGCCGTCTACAAGCTGACAGAGGAACGGACCCGGTTCCTCACGTTAAACGCCGTCTACAGGCTGACGGAGGAAACGGACCCGGTTCCTCACGTTAAACGCCGTCTACAGGCTGACAGAGGAAACGGACCCGGTTCCTCACGTTAAACGCCGTCTACAGGCTGACGGAGGAACGGACCCGGTTCCTCACGTTAAACGCCGTCTACAGGCTGACGGAGGAACGGACCCGGTTCCTCACGTTAAACGCCGTCTACAGGCTGACGGAGGAAACGGACCCGGTTCCTCACGTTAAACGCCGTCTACAGGCTGACAGAGGAACGGACCCGGTTCCTCACGATAAACGCCGTCTACAGGCTGACGGAGGAACGGACCCGGTTCCTCACGTTAAACGCCGTCTACAGGCTGAAGGAGGAAACGGACCCGGTTCCTCACGTTAAACGCCGTCTACAAGCTGACGGAGGAAACGGACCCGGTTCCTCACGTTAAACGCCGTCTACAGGCTGAAGGAGGAAACGGACCCGGTTCCTCACGTTAAACGCCGTCTACAGGCTGACAGAGGAACGGACCCGGTTCCTCACGTTAAACGCCGTCTACAGGCTGACGGAGGAACGGACCCGGTTCCTCACGTTAAACGCCGTCTACAAGCTGACGGAGGAACGGACCCGGTTCCTCACGTTAAACGCCGTCTACAAGCTGACGGAGGAACGGACCCGGTTCCTCACGTTAAACGCCGTCTACAGGCTGACGGAGGAACGGACCCGGTTCCTCACGTTAAACGCCGTCTACAGGCTGACAGAGGAACGGACCCGGTTCCTCACGTTAAACGCCGTCTACAGGCTGAAGGAGGAAACGGACCCGGTTCCTCACGTTAAACGCCGTCTACAGGCTGACGGAGGAACGGACCCGGTTCCTCACGTTAAACGCCGTCTACAAGGCTGACGGAGGAAACGGACCCCGGTTCCTCACGTTAAACGCCGTCTACAAGCTGACAGAGGAACGGACCCGGTTCCTCACGTTAAACGCCGTCTACAGGCTGACGGAGGAAACGGACCCGGTTCCTCACGTTAAACGCCGTCTACAGGCTGACAGAGGAAACGGACCCGGTTCCTCACGTTAAACGCCGTCTACAGGCTGACGGAGGAACGGACCCGGTTCCTCACGTTAAACGCCGTCTACAGGCTGACGGAGGAACGGACCCGGTTCCTCACGTTAAACGCCGTCTACAGGCTGACGGAGGAACGGACCCGGTTCCTCACGTTAAACGCCGTCTACAGGCTGACAGAGGAAACGGACCCGGTTCCTCACGTTAAACGCCGTCTACAGGCTGACGGAGGAACGGACCCGGTTCCTCACGTTAAACGCCGTCTACAGGCTGACGGAGGAAACGGACCCGGTTCCTCACGTTAAACGCCGTCTACAGGCTGACAGAGGAACGGACCCGGTTCCTCACGTTAAACGCCGTCTACAGGCTGACAGAGGAACGGACCCGGTTCCTCACGTTAAACGCCGTCTACAGGCTGACGGAGGAACGGACCCGGTTCCTCACGTTAAACGCCGTCTACAGGCTGAAGGAGGAAACGGACCCGGTTCCTCACGTTAAACGCCGTCTACAGGCTGACGGAGAACGGACCCGGTTCCTCACGTTAAACGCCGTCTACAGGCTGACGGAGGAACGGACACGGTTCCTCACGTTAAACGCCGTCTACAGGCTGACAGAGGAACGGACCCGGTTCCTCACGTTAAACGCCGTCTACAGGCTGACAGAGGAACGGACCCGGTTCCTCACGTTAAACGCCGTCTACAGGCTGACGGAGGAACGGACCCGGTTCCTCACGTTAAACGCCGTCTACAGGCTGACAGAGGAACGGACCCGGTTCCTCACGTTAAACGCCGTCTACAGGCTGACAGAGGAACGGACCCGGTTCCTCACGTTAAACGCCGTCTACAGGCTGACAGAGGAACGGACCCGGTTCCTCACGTTAAACGCCGTCTACAGGCTGACGGAGGAACGGACCCGGTTCCTCACGTTAAACGCCGTCTACAGGCTGACGGAGGAACGGACCCGGTTCCTCACGTTAAACGCCGTCTACAGGCTGAAGGAGGAAACGGACCCGGTTCCTCACGTTAAATGCCGTCTACAAGCTGACAGAGGAACGGACCCGGTTCCTCACGTTAAACGCCGTCTACAGGCTGACGGAGGAACGGACCCGGTTACTCACGTTAAACGCCGTCTACAGGCTGACGGAGGAACGGACCCGGTTCCTCACGTTAAACGCCGTCTACAGGCTGACAGAGGAAACGGACCCGGTTCCTCACGTTAAACGCCGTCTACAGGCTGACGGAGGAACGGACCCGGTTACTCACGTTAAACGCCGTCTACAGGCTGACGGAGGAACGGACCCGGTTCCTCACGTTAAACGCCGTCTACAAGCTGACAGAGGAAACGGACCCGGTTCCTCACGTTAAACGCCGTCTACAGGCTGACGGAGGAACGGACCCGGTTCCTCACGTTAAACGCCGTCTACAAGCTGACAGAGGAACGGACCCGGTTCCTCACGTTAAACGCCGTCTACAGGCTGACGGAGGAAACGGACCCGGTTCCTCACGTTAAACGCCGTCTACAAGCTGAACGGAGGAACGGACCCGGTTCCTCACGTTAAACGCCGTCTACAGGCTGACAGAGGAACGGACCCGGTTCCTCACGTTAAACGCCGTCTACAGGCTGACGGAGGAAACGGACCCGGTTCCTCACGTTAAACGCCGTCTACAGGCTGACGGAGGAACGGACCCGGTTCCTCACGTTAAACGCCGTCTACAGGCTGACGGAGGAACGGACCCGGTTCCTCACGTTAAACGCCGTCTACAGGCTGACGGAGGAAACGGACCCGGTTCCTCACGTTAAACGCCGTCTACAGGCTGACAGAGGAACGGACCCGGTTCCTCACGTTAAACGCCGTCTACAGGCTGACGGAGGAAACGGACCCGGTTCCTCACGTTAAACGCCGTCTACAGGCTGAAGGAGGAAACGGACCCGGTTCCTCACGTTAAACGCCGTCTACAGGCTGACGGAGGAAACGGACCCGGTTCCTCACGTTAAACGCCGTCTACAGGCTGACGGAGGAAACGGACCCGGTTCCTCACGTTAAACGCCGTCTACAGGCTGACGGAGGAAACGGACCCGGTTCCTCACGTTAAACGCCGTCTACAGGCTGACAGAGGAACGGACCCGGTTCCTCACGTTAAACGCCGTCTACAAGGCTGACAGAGGAACGGACCCGGTTCCTCACGTTAAACGCCGTCTACAGGCTGACAGGAGGAAACGGACCCGGTTCCTCACGTTAAACGCCGTCTACAGGCTGACGGAGGAAACGGACCCGGTTCCTCACGTTAAACGCCGTCTACAGGCTGACGGAGGAAACGGACCCGGTTCCTCACGTTAAACGCCGTCTACAGGCTGACGGAGGAACGGACCCGGTTCCTCACGTTAAACGCCGTCTACAAGCTGACAGAGGAACGGACCCGGTTCCTCACGTTAAACGCCGTCTACAGGCTGACGGAGGAACGGACCCGGTTCCTCACGTTAAACGCCGTCTACAGGCTGAAGGAGGAAACGGACCCGGTTCCTCACGTTAAACGCCGTCTACAGGCTGACGGAGGAACGGACCCGGTTCCTCACGTTAAACGCCGTCTACAGGCTGACAGAGGAAACGGACCCGGTTCCTCACGTTAAACGCCGTCTACAGGCTGACAGAGGAACGGACCCGGTTCCTCACGTTAAACGCCGTCTACAGGCTGACGGAGGAACGGACCCGGTTCCTCACGTTAAACGCCGTCTACAGGCTGACAGGAGGAAACGGACCCGGTTCCTCACGTTAAACGCCGTCTACAGGCTGACGGAGGAACGGACCCGGTTCCTCACGTTAAACGCCGTCTACAGGCTGACAGAGGAACGGACCCGGTTCCTCACGTTAAACGCCGTCTACAGGCTGAGGGAGGAACGGACCCGGTTCCTCACGTTAAACGCCGTCTACAGGCTGACAGAGGAACGGACCCGGTTCCTCACGTTAAACGCCGTCTACAGGCTGACGAGGAACGGACCCGGTTCCTCACGTTAAACGCCGTCTACAAGCTGACAGAGGAACGGACCGGTTCCTCACGTTAAACGCCGTCTACAGGCTGACAGAGGAACGGACCCGGTTCCTCACGTTAAACGCCGTCTACAAGCTGACGGAGGAACGGACCCGGTTCCTCACGTTAAACGCCGTCTACAAGCTGACAGAGGAACGGACCCGGTTCCTCACGTTAAACGCGTCTACAGGCTGACGGAGGAACGGACCCGGTTCCTCACGTTAAACGCCGTCTACAGCTGACGGAGGAACGGACCCGGTTCCTCACGTTAAACGCCGTCTACAGGCTGACGGAGGAACGGACCCGGTTCCTCACGTTAAACGCCGTCTACAGGCTGACAGAGGAACGGACCCGGTTCCTCACGTTAAACGCCGTCTACAGGCTGACAGAGGAACGGACCCGGTTCCTCACG
>NW_027428241.1:10000-60000 GCF_043250625.1 Sebastes fasciatus | reverse complement strand
CCAATCACAGGGCAGTAACTCTAACCTGTCTCCAGATCAGCCAATCACAGGGCAGTAACGTGTCAGACGCTGTGACATCATCACCCTTATGGAACATCAAGTTTTAATGAAACTATAAAAGATTATTTAATATAAAACGACAAAGTAATGACATCACAGCGTTCAGTGTGACATCATAGCGTTCAGTGTGACATCACAGCGTCGTGTCGTGTCTTCAGGCCGCTGGTTCGATCCCTCAGCAGTCTGCAGCTCTTCCAACACGCCATGAACCGCCATGATGTCATGTTTGTTTACGTTGGAGCCACGTCACAGCTGAAGGTACACACACACACACACACACACACACACACACACACACACACACACCCTGCTGACCTCTGACCTCTGATGTGTTTTTAGGGAAACTACACGTCAGCAGCCGAGGAACTGATCGTTCACACCTCCTTCTTCTCTTCTACCAGAGATGTCCTGCCCAAGGTTGGTAGGACGCTAGAGGACGGTAGAGGAGACTAAAGGACGCTAGAGGACTGTAGAGGAGGCTAGAGGACGCTAGAGGACTGTAGAGGAAGGTAGAGGACGGTAGAGGAGACTAGAGGATGCTAGAGGACTGTAGAGGAGGCTAGAGGACGCTAGAGGACGGTAGAGGAGGCTAGAGGACGCTAGAGGACTGTAGAGGAGGCTAGAGGACGCTAGAGGACTGTAGAGGACGGTAGAGGACGGTAGAGGAGACTAGAGGATGCTAGAGGACTGTAGAGGAGGCTAGAGGACGCTAGAGGACGGTAGAGGAGGCTAGAGGACGCTAGAGGACTGTAGAGGACGGTAGAGGACTGTAGAGGAGACTAAAGGACTGTAGAGGAAGCTAGAGGACTGTAGAGGAGGCTAGAGGACGCTAGAGGACTGTAGAGGAGGCTAGAGGACGCTAGAGGATGCTAGAGGAGGCTAGAGGACGCTAGAGGACTGTAGAGGACGGTAGAGGACTGTAGAGGAGACTAGAGGACTGTAGAGGAAGCTAGAGGATGGCAGAGGAAGGTAGAGGACGGTAGAGGAGACTAGAGGATGCTAGAGGACTGTAGAGGAGACTAAAGGACGCTAGAGGACGGTAGAGGAGGCTAGAGGACGCTAGAGGACTGTAGAGGAGGCTAGAGGACGCTAGAGGACGGTAGAGGAGGCTAGAGGACGCTAGAGGACTGTAGAGGACGGTAGAGGACTGTAGAGGAGACTAAAGGACTGTAGAGGAAGCTAGAGGACGGCAGAGGAAGGTAGAGGACGGTAGAGGAGACTAGAGGATGCTAGAGGACTGTAGAGGAGGCTAGAGGACGCTAGAGGACTGTAGAGGAGGGTAGAGGACGCTAGAGGACTGTAGAGGACGGTAGAGGACTGTAGAGGAGACTAAAGGACTGTAGAGGAAGCTAGAGGACGGCAGAGGAAGGTAGAGGACGGTAGAGGAGACTAGAGGATGCTAGAGGACTGTAGAGGAGGCTAGAGGACGCTAGAGGACTGTAGAGGAGGCTAGAGGAAGCTAGAGGACTGTAGAGGAGGCTAGAGGACGCTAGAGGACTGTAGAGGACGGTAAAGGACTGTAGAGGAGACTATAGGACTGTAGAGGAGGCTAGAGGACGGCAGAGGACTGTAGAGGACGGTAGAAGACTGTAGAGGAGGCTAGAGGACGCTAGAGGACTGTAGAGGAGGCTAGAGGACGGTAGAGGACTGTAAAGGACGCTAGAGGACGGTAGAGGACGGTAGAGGAGGCTAGAGGACGGTAGAGGACGGTAGAGGCAGTTAGAGGACTGTAGAGGACTGTAGAGGACGGTAGAGGACGGTAGAGGATGGTAGAGGATGCTAGAGGACTCTAGAGGACTGTAGAGGAGGCTAGAGGACGGTAGAGGACTGTAGAGGACTGAGAGGACTGTAGAGGACTTTAGAGGACTATAGAGGACTCTAGAGGACTGTAAAGGACGCTAGAGGACTGTAGAGGACGGTAGAGGACGGTAGAGGATGGTAGAGGATGCTAGAGGACTCTAGAGGACTGTAGAGGACTGTAGAGGAGGCTAGAGGATGGTAGAGGACTGTAGAGGACGGTAGAGGACTGTAGAGGAGGCTAGAGGACGCTAGAGGACTGTAGAGGAGGCTAGAGGAAGGTAGAGGACTGTAGAGGAGGCTAGAGGACGGTAGAGGACGGTAGAGGACTGTAGAGGACGCTAGAGGACGATAGAGGACGGTAGAGGAGGCTAGAGGACGGTAGAGGACGCTAGAGGACGCTAGAGGAAGCTAGAGGACGGTAGAGGATGGTAGAGGATGGTAGAGGATGGTAGAGGATGGTAGAAGATGCTAGAGGACTGAGAGGACTGTAGAGGACTGAGAGGACTATAGAGGACTGTAGAGGACTATAGAGGACTATAGAGGAATGTAGAGGACTATAGAGGACATTAGAGGACTGTAGAGGACGCTAGAGGACTGTAGAGGACTGTAGAGGAGGCTAGAGGACGGTAGAGGACTATAGAGGACGGTAGAGGAGGCTAGAGGACTCTAGAGGATGGTAGAGGAGGCTAGAGGACGCTAGAGGACTCTAGAGAACTGTAGAGGACGCTAGAGGACGTTAGAGGACTGTAGGGGACAATAGAGGACTCTAGAGTACTGTAGAGGTCGCTAGAGGAATGTAGAGGACGGTAGAGGACACTAGAGGACTGTAGAAGACTATAGAGGACTGTAAAGGACTGTAGAGGACTGTAGAGGACGCTAGAGGACTGTAGAGGACAGTAGAGCACAGTAGAAAACTGTAGATGACAGTAGAGGACGGAAAAGGACGGTAGAGGACGGTAAACCTGAACTGGTGATGTGTGTCGATGTCTCCGGTTAATCTCAGTCTTGTCTCCAGGCCGTGTCCGTCCCTTCTCTGCCGGCGGTGGTGGTTTTTAAAGATGGAGGCTACTTCCCCTTCGACGGTGAGACAGGAAACTGTCCTGTGGCTGGTCTCAGTGTCCCAGGAGAGGACATGGTTACTAATGGGTTAATAATAATGTGATTAAACATGAAACATCAACTTCCTGTTTTATTTACGTTTCAGAGAAACGTGACGGAGATCTGAAGTCGTGGATCAACAGAGAACGTTTCCCAAACTACCTCAAGATTGACAGCTACACCCTGTACGCCATGGGAGACTCAGGTAACCGCTGTGATGTCACATCCTCAGGTAAAACTAGTGATGTCACATCCTCAGGTAACACTAGAGTGATGTCACATCCTCAGGTAAAACTAGTGATGTCACATCCTCAGGTAACACTAGAGTGATGTCACATCCTCAGGTAACACTAGAGTGATGTCACATCCTCAGGTAAAACTAGTGATGTCACATCCTCAGGTAACACTAGAGTGATGTCACATCCTCAGGTAACACTAGAGTGATGTCACATCCTCAGGTAACACTAGAGTGATGTCACATCCTCAGGTAACCGCTGTGATGTCACATCCTCAGGTAGCACTAGAGTGATGTCACATCCTCAGGTAACACTAGAGTGATGTCACATCCTCAGGTAACCGCTGTGATGTCACATCCTCAGGTAGCACTAGAGTGATGTCACATCCTCAGGTAACACTAGAGTGATGTCACATCCTCAGGTAACACTAGAGTGATGTCACATCCTCAGGTAACCGCTGTGATGTCACATCCTCAGGTAGCACTAGAGTGATGTCACATCCTCAGGTAGCACTAGAGTGATGTCACATCCTCAGGTAACACTAGAGTGATGTCACATCCCTGGAGGACAGGGAGTCAGTGGAGGTTCGGGAGGACAGGGAGTCAGTGGAGGTTCTGGAGGACAGGGAGTCAGTGGAGGTTCTGGAGGACAGGGAGTCAGTGGAGGTTCTGGAGGACAGGGAGTCAGTAGAGGTTCTGGAGGACAGGGAGTCAGTGGAGGTTCGGGAGGACAGGGAGTCAGTGGAGGTTCTGGAGGACAGGGAGTCAGTAGAGGTTCTGGAGGACAGGGAGTCAGTGGAGGTTCGGGAGGACAGGGAGTCAGTGGAGGTTCTGGAGGACAGGGAGTCAGTGGAGGTTCTGGAGGACAGGGAGTCAGTGGAGGTTCTGAGGACAGGGAGTCAGTGGAGGTTCTGGAGGACAGGGAGTCAGTGGAGGTTCTGGAGGACAGGGAGTCAGTGGAGGTTCTGGAGGACAGGGAGTCAGTGGAGGTTCTGGAGGACAGGGAGTCAGTAGAGGTTCTGGAGGACAGGGAGTCAGTGGAGGTTCGGGAGGACAGGGAGTCAGTGGAGGTTCTGGAGGACAGGGAGTCAGTGGAGGTTCTGGAGGACAGGGAGTCAGTGGAGGTTCTGGAGGACAGGGAGTCAGTGGAGGTTCTGGAGGACAGGGAGTCAGTAGAGGTTCTGGAGGACAGGGAGTCAGTGGAGGTTCGGGAGGACAGGGAGTCAGTGGAGGTTCTGGAGGACAGGGAGTCAGTGGAGGTTCTGGAGGACAGGGAGTCAGTGGAGGTTCTGGAGGACAGGGAGTCAGTGGAGGTTCTGGAGGACAGGGAGTCAGTGGAGGTTCTGGAGGACAGGGAGTCAGTGGAGGTTCTGGAGGACAGGGAGTCAGTAGAGGTTCTGGAGGACAGGGAGTCAGTGGAGGTTCGGGAGGACAGGGAGTCAGTGGAGGTTCTGGAGGACAGGGAGTCAGTGGAGGTTCTGGAGGACAGGGAGTCAGTAGAGGTTCTGGAGGACAGGGAGTCAGTGGAGGTTCTGGAGGACAGGGAGTCAGTGGAGGTTCTAGAGGACAGGGAGTCAGTAGAGGTTCTGGAGGACAGGGAGTCAGTGGAGGTTCTAGAGGACAGGGAGTCAGTGGAGGTTCTGGAGGACAGGGAGTCAGTGGAGGTTCTGGAGGACAGGGAGTCAGTGGAGGTTCTGGAGGACAGGGAGTCAGTAGAGGTTCTGGAGGACAGGGAGTCAGTGGAGGTTCTGGAGGACAGGGAGTCAGTGGAGGTTCTGGAGGACAGGGAGTCAGTGGAGGTTCGGGAGGACAGGGAGTCAGTGGAGGTTCTGGAGGACAGGGAGTCAGTAGAGGTTCTGGAGGACAGGGAGTCAGTGGAGGTTCGGGAGGACAGGGAGTCAGTGGAGGTTCTGGAGGACAGGGAGTCAGTAGAGGTTCTGGAGGACAGGGAGTCAGTGGAGGTTCTGGAGGACAGGGAGTCAGTAGAGGTTCTGGAGGACAGGGAGTCAGTAGAGGTTCGGGAGGACAGGGAGTCAGTGGAGGTTCTGGAGGACAGGGAGTCAGTGGAGGTTCTGGAGGACAGGGAGTCAGTGGAGGTTCTGGAGGACAGGGAGTCAGTGGAGGTTCTGGAGGACAGGGAGTCTCTGCAGCAGACTGATGGGCGGAGACGAGCTATGTCTTTAAGAATAAGACGTGGTGATGTGATTGGTTCGTGTGAAGTGAATCCGAGGCTGTTGATTGGTTCGTGTGAAGTGACTCCTCCTCTCTCGGCAGGTAAACTGGTGGCGTTGGCGTTGGTGGAGCAGAAGAGTCTGAGTGACGACAGTCTGAGGTAAGACTGGTCGTACGGTCAACACTGTGACATCATCTATCATCTTACCTTCCTATGATGCATATCCTGTTTCCTGTTTCCTGTTTCCTGTTTCCTATTTCCTGTTTCCTGTTTCCTGTTCAGGTATAAGAGTCTGGTGGAGAAAGTGTCTGCAGACTACAGAGACATCTACAGCAGGTCAGAGTCTCACAGGACACAACGTCCTCTAAAGACACAACGTCCTCTAAAGACACAACGTCCTCTAAAGACACAACGTCTCCTAAAGACACAACGTCCTCTAAAGACACAACGTCCTCTAAAGACACAACGTCCTCTAAAGACACAACGTCTCCTAAAGACACAACGTCCTCTAAAGACACAACGTCCTCTAAAGACACAACGTCCTCTAAAGACACAACGTCCTCTAAAGACACAACGTCCTCTAAAGACACAATGTCCTCTAAAGACACAACGTCCTCTAAAGACACAACGTCCCCTAAAGACACAACGTCCTCTAAAGACACAACGTCTCCTAAAGACACAACGTCCTCTAAAGACACAACGTCCTCTAAAGACACAACGTCCCCTAAAGACACAACGTCCTCTAAAGACACAACGTCTCCTAAAGACACAACGTCCTCTAAAGACACAACGTCTCCTAAAGACACCGTCTCCTAAAGACACAACGTCCTCTAAAGACACAACGTCTCCTAAAGACACAACGTCCTCTAAAGACACAACGTCTCCTAAAGACACAACGTCCTCTAAAGACACAACGTCCTCTAAAGACACCGTCTCCTAAAGACACAACGTCCTCTAAAGACACAACGTCCTCTAAAGACACAACGTCTCCTAAAGACTAAATGTCCTCTAAAGACACAACGTCCTCTAAAGACACAACGTCCTCTAAAGACACAACGTCTCCTAAAGACTAAACGTCCTCTAAAGACACAACGTCCTCTAAAGACACAACGTCCTCTAAAGACACAACGTCCTCTAAAGACACAACGTCTCCTAAAGACACAACGTCCTCTAAAGACACAACGTCCTCTAAAACAAAACGTCCTCTAAAGACACAACGTCCTCTAAAGACACAACGTCCTCTAAAGACACAACGTCCTCTAAAACAAAACGTCCTCTAAAGACACAACGTCCTCTAAAGACAACGTCCTCTAAAGACACAACGTCCTCTAAAGACACAACGTCTCCTAAAGACACAACGTCCTCTAAAGACAACATCCTCTAAAGACACAATGTCCTCTAAAACACAACGTCCTCTAAAGACAGAACGTCAAAGACACAACGTCCTCTAAAGACACAACGTCCTCTAAAACACAACATCCTCTAAAGACACAACATCCTCTAAAGACAGAACGTCCTCTAAAGACACAACGTCCTCTAAAGACAACGTCCTCTAAAGACACAACGTCCTCTAAAGACACAACGTCTCCTAAAGACACAACGTCCTCTAAAGACAACATCCTCTAAAGACACAATGTCCTCTAAAACACAACGTCCTCTAAAGACAGAACGTCAAAGACACAACGTCCTCTAAAGACACAACGTCCTCTAAAACACAACATCCTCTAAAGACACAACATCCTCTAAAGACAGAACGTCCTCTAAAGACACAACGTCCTCTAAAGACACAATGTCTTCTAAAGACACAACGTCCTCTAAAGACACAACGTCCTCTAAAGATACAATGTCCTCTAAAGACACAACGTCTCCTAAAGACACAACGTCCTTTAAAGACACAACGTCCTCTAAAGACACAAATAGTTATGAGACATCAACATGAACCTGTCTGTCTGTCTGTCCAGAAACTTCTACTTTGGTTTCATGGAGGGCAGCGACTACATCAATGGACTGGTGATGGGGTGAGTTTGTGTTATCATTAATGTCTCTAGTCCTTGGTGTCTCTAGTCCTTAACGTCTCTAGTCCTTAACGTCTGTAGTCCTTAACGTCTCTAGTCCTTAACGTTTCTAGTCCTTAATGTCTCTAATCCTTAACGTCTCTAGTGCTTAACGTCTCTAGTCCTTAACGTCTCTAGTCTTTAACGTCTCTAGTCCTTAACATCTGTATTCCTTAACATCTCGTCTTTAACGTCTCTAGTCCTTAACATCTGTAGTCCTTAACGTCTCTAGTCCTTAACGTTTCTAGTCCTTAATGTCTCTAATCCTTAACGTCTCTAGTCCTTAACGTCTCTAGTCCTTAACGTCTCTAGTCTTTAACGTCTCTAGTCCTTAACATCTGTATTCCTTAACATCTCGTCTTTAACGTCTCTAGTCCTTAACATCTGTAGTTATTAACGTCTCTAGTCATTAACGTCTCTAGTCCTTAACATCCGTAATCATTAACGTCTCTAGTCTTTAACGTCTCTAGTCCTTAACATCTCTAGTCATTAATGTCTCTAGTCATTAACGTCTCTAGTCATTAACGTCTCTAGTCCTTAACGTCTGTAGTCCTTAACGTCTCTAGTTCTTAACGTCTCTAGTCCTTAACGTCTCTAATCCTTAACGTCTCTAGTCTTTAACGTCTCTAGTCCTTAACGTCTTTAGTCCTTAATGTCTCTAGTCTTTAACATCTCTAGTCCTTAACATCTGTTGTCCTTAACGTCTCTAGTCCTTAACGTCTCTAGTCTTTAACGTCTCTAGTCCTTAACATCTGTGGTCATTAACGTCTCTAGTCATTAACGTCTCTAGTCTTTAACGTCTCTAGTCCTTAACGTCTCTAGTCCTTAACGTCTGTAGTCCTTAATGTCTCTAGTCCTTAACGTCTCTAGTCCTTAAGGTCTGTAGTCCTTAATGTCTATAGTCCTTAACGTCTATAGTCCTTAACGTCTTTAGTCATTAACGTCACTAGTCATTAACGTCTCTAGTCCTAAACGTCTCTAGTCCTTAACGTCTGTAATCATTAACGTCTCTAGTCCTTAAAGTCTATATTCATTAACGTCTCTAATCCTTAACGTCTCTAGTCTTTAACGTCTCTAGTCCTTAACGTCTCTAGTCCTTAACGTCTCTGGTCCTTAACATTTCTAATCCTTAACGTCTCTAGTCTTTAACGTCTCTAGTCCTTAACGTCTCTAGTCCTTAATGTCTCTAGTCTTTAACGTCTCTAGTCCTTAACATCTGTAGTCCTTAACGTCTCTAGTCCTTAACGTCTGTAGTCCTTAACGTCTCTAGTCCTTAACGTCTCTTGTCATTAACGTCTCTAGTCATTAACGTCTCTAGTCCTTAACGTCTCTTGTCATTAACGTCTCTAGTCATTAACGTCTCTAGTCCTTAACATCTCTAGTCCTTAAAGTCTCTATTCATTAACGTCTCTAGTCCTTAACGTCTCTTGTCATTAACGTCTCTAGTCCTTAACATCTCTAGTCATTAACGTCTGTAGTCCTTAATGTCTCTAGTCATTAACGTCTCTAGTCCTTAACGTCTCTAGTCCTTAACGTCTCTAGTCATTAACGTCTCTAGTCCTTAACGTCTCTAGTCCTTAAACTCTCTAGTCCTTAACGTCTCTTAACGTCTGTAGTCCTTAACGTCTCTAGTCCTTAACGTCTCTAGTCCTTAACGTCTCTAGTCATTAACGTCTGTAGTCATTAACGTCTCTAGTCATTAACGTCTCTAGTCCTTAACGTCTCCAGTCCTTAACGTCTCTAGTCATTAACGTCTCTAGTCCTTAACGTCTCTAGTCCTTAACGTCTCTAGTCCTTAACGTCTGTAGTCATTAACGTCTCTAGTCATTAACGTCTCTAGTCCTTAACGTCTCCAGTCCTTAACGTCTGTAGTCATTAACGTCTCTAGTCATTAACGTCTGTAGTCATTAACATCTCTAGTCCTTAACGTCTCTAGTCACTAACGTCTACAGTCCTTAACGTCTGTAGTCATTAACGTCTCTAGTCATTAACGTCTGTAGTCATTAACGTCTCTAGTCATTAACGTCTCTAGTCCTTAACGTCTCCAGTCCTTAACGTCTGTAGTCATTAACGTCTCTAGTCCTTAACGTCTGTAGTCATTAAAGTCTCTAGTCATTAACGTCTGTAGTCATTAACGTCTCTAGTCATTAACGTCTGTAGTCATTAACGTCTCTAGTCCTTAACGTCTCTAGTCATTAACGTCTCTAGTCCTTAACGTCTCTAGTCATTAACATCTCTAGTCCTTAACGTCTCTAGTCATTAACGTCTCTAGTCCTTAACGTCTCTAGTCACTAACGTCTACAGTCCTTAACGTCTGTAGTCATTAACGTCTCTAGTCATTAACGTCTCTAGTCCTTAACGTCTCCAGTCCTTAAAGTCTGTAGTCATTAACGTCTCTAGTCCTTAACGTCTGTAGTCATTAACGTCTCTAGTCATTAACGTCTGTAGTCATTAACGTCTCTAGTCCTTAACGTCTCTAGTCATTAACGTCTCTAGTCCTTAACGTCTCGTCATTAACGTCTCTAGTCCTTAACGTCTCTAGTCACTAACGTCTCTAGTCACTAACGTCTACAGTCCTTAACGTCTGTAGTCATTAACATCTCTAGTCCTTAACGTCTCTAGTCACTAACGTCTACAGTCCTTAACGTCTGTAGTGATTAACGTCTCTATTCATTAACGTCTCTAGTCCTTAACGTCTCCAGTCCTTAACGTCTGTAGTCATTAACGTCTCTAGTCCTTAACGTCTCTAGTCATTAACGTCTCTAGTCCTTAACGTCTCGTCATTAACGTCTCTAGTCCTTAACGTCTCTAGTCACTAACGTCTCTAGTCACTAACGTCTACAGTCCTTAACGTCTGTAGTCATTAACATCTCTAGTCCTTAACGTCTCTAGTCACTAACGTCTACAGTCCTTAACGTCTGTAGTGATTAACGTCTCTAGTCATTAACGTCTCTAGTCCTTAACGTCTCCAGTCCTTAACGTCTGTAGTCATTAACGTCTCTAGTCCTTAACGTCTGTAGTCATTAACGTCTCTAGTCATTAACGTCTGTAGTCATTAACGTCTCTAGTCATTAACGTCTGTAGTCATTAACGTCTCTAGTCCTTAACGTCTCTAGTCCTTAACGTCTCCAGTCCTTAACGTCTGTAGTCATCAACGTCTCTAGTCCTTAACGTCTCTAGTCCTTAACGTCTCCAGTCCTTAACGTCTGTAGTCATTAACGTCTCTAGTCATTAACGTCTGTAGTCATTAACGTCTCTAGTCATTAACGTCTGTAGTCCTTAACGTCTCCAGTCCTTAACGTCTGTAGTCATTAACGTCTCTAGTCATTAACGCCTGTAGTCATTAACGTCTCTAGTCATTAACGTCTCTAGTCCTTAACGCCTGTAGTCATTAACGTCTCTAGTCATTAACGTCTCTAGTCCTTAACGTCTCCAGTCCTTAACGTCTGTAGTCATTAACGTCTCTAGTCCTTAACGTCTGTAGTCATTAACGTCTCTAGTCATTAACGTCTCTAGTCCTTAACGTCTCCAGTCCTTAACGTCTGTAGTCATTAACGTCCTAGTCATTAACGTCTGTAGTCATTAACATCTCTAGTCCTTAACGTCTCTAGTCACTAACGTCTACAGTCCTTAACGTCTGTAGTCATTAACGTCTCTAGTCATTAACGTCTGTAGTCATTAACGTCTCTAGTCATTAACGTCTCTAGTCCTTAACATCTCTAGTCCTTAAAGTCTCTATTCATTAACGTCTCTAGTCCTTAACGTCTCTTGTCATTAACGTCTCTAGTCCTTAACATCTCTAGTCATTAACGTCTGTAGTCCTTAATGTCTCTAGTCATTAACGTCTCTAGTCCTTAACGTCTCTAGTCCTTAACGTCTCTAGTCATTAACGTCTCTAGTCCTTAACGTCTCTAGTCCTTAACGTCTCTAGTCCTTAACGTCTCTTAACGTCTGTAGTCCTTAACGTCTCTAGTCCTTAACGTCTGTAGTCCTTAACGTCTGTAGTCCTTAACGTCTCTAGTCATTAACGTCTGTAGTCATTAACGTCTCTAGTCATTAACGTCTCTAGTCCTTAACGTCTCCAGTCCTTAACGTCTCTAGTCATTAACGTCTCTAGTCCTTAACGTCTCTAGTCCTTAACGTCTCCAGTCCTTAACGTCTGTAGTCATTAACGTCTCTAGTCCTTAACGTCTGTAGTCATTAACGTCTCTAGTCATTAACGTCTCTAGTCCTTAACGTCTCCAGTCCTTAACGTCTGTAGTCATTAACGTCTCTAGTCATTAACGTCTGTAGTCATTAACATCTCTAGTCCTTAACGTCTCTAGTCACTAACGTCTACAGTCCTTAACGTCTGTAGTCATTAACGTCTCTAGTCATTAACGTCTGTAGTCATTAACGTCTCTAGTCCTTAACGTCTCTAGTCATTAACGTCTCTAGTCCTTAACGTCTCGTCATTAACGTCTCTAGTCCTTAACGTCTCTAGTCACTAACGTCTCTAGTCACTAACGTCTACAGTCCTTAACGTCTGTAGTCATTAACGTCTCTAGTCATTAACGTCTCTAGTCCTTAACGTCTCCAGTCCTTAACGTCTGTAGTCATTAACGTCTCTAGTCCTTAACGTCTGTAGTCATTAACGTCTCTAGTCATTAACGTCTGTAGTCATTAACGTCTCTAGTCATTAACGTCTGTAGTCATTAACGTCTCTAGTCCTTAACGTCTCCAGTCCTTAACGTCTCCAGTCCTTAACGTCTCTAGTCATTAACGTCTCTAGTCCTTAACGTCTCTAGTCCTTAACGTCTCCAGTCCTTAACGTCTGTAGTCATTAACGTCTCTAGTCATTAACGTCTGTAGTCATTAACGTCTCTAGTCATTAACGTCTCTAGTCCTTAACGTCTCCAGTCCTTAACGTCTGTAGTCATTAACGTCTCTAGTCATTAACGTCTGTAGTCATTAACGTCTCTAGTCATTAACGTCTCTAGTCCTTAACGTCTCCAGTCCTTAACGTCTGTAGTCATTAACGTCTCTAGTCCTTAACGTCTGTAGTCATTAACGTCTCTAGTCATTAACGTCTCTAGTCCTTAACGTCTCCAGTCCTTAACATCTGTAGTCATTAACGTCTCTAGTCATTAACGTCTGTAGTCATTAACATCTCTAGTCCTTAACGTCTCTAGTCACTAACGTCTACAGTCCTTAACGTCTGTAGTCATTAACGTCTCTAGTCATTAACGTCTGTAGTCATTAACGTCTCTAGTCATTAACGTCTCTAGTCCTTAACGTCTCCAGTCCTTAACGTCTGTAGTCATTAACGTCTCTAGTCCTTAACGTCTGTAGTCATTAACGTCTCTAGTCATTAACGTCTGTAGTTATTAACGTCTCTAGTCATTAACGTCTGTAGTCATTAACGTCTCTAGTCCTTAACGTCTCCAGTCCTTAACGTCTGTAGTCATTAACGTCTCTAGTCATTAACGTCTGTAGTCATTAACGTCTCTAGTCATTAACGTCTCTAGTCCTTAACGTCTCTAGTCATTAACGTCTCTAGTCCTTAACGTCTCTAGTCACTAACGTCTACAGTCCTTAACGTCTCTAGTCATTAACGTTTGTAGTCATTAACGTCTCTAGTCATTAACGTCTGTAGTCATTAACGTCTCTAGTCCTTAACGTCTCTAGTCATTAACGTCTCTAGTCCTTAACGTCTCTAGTCATTAATATCTCTAGTGCTTAACGTCTCTAGTCATTAACGTCTCTAGTCCTTAACGTCTCTAGTCACTAACGTCTACAGTCCTTAAAGTCTGTAGTCATTAACGTCTCTAGTCATTAACGTCTCTAGTCCTTAACGTCTCTAGTCCTTAACGTCTGTAGTCATTAACGTCTCTAGTCATTAACGTCTCGTCATTAACGTCTCTAGTCCTTAACGTCTCTAGTCACTAACGTCTCTAGTCACTAACGTCTACAGTCACTAACGTCTACAGTCCTTAACGTCTCTAGTCATTAATATCCATGTAGAGACGTTAAGTACTAGAGACGTTACAGGTGACTCGGATCGAGTCGACTTGCATACGACTGTTTGAACTGCATGTGGATCAGCTGTTTGTTGTTGTTTTCGTCAGTGAGGCGATTGTGCCGTCCTTCATCGTAGTTAATCTGTCCAATGACGGTTACTTCCTGCCACTGGGCACCGTGGAGACGGAGCACCACCTGCTGGACTTCCTGAACGGGGTTCTGGACGGCAGCATCCAGGTGAGTCCGGATCCCAGACTAACAGTGAACAGGTGTATCAGCTGTGTTTCATTATCTCTGTTTTTGACCCCTCAGTGTCACGGAGGAAACGGCGTCGATCAGCGAGTCAGACGCTTCATTTACGACATCACAGTCACGCTGACGGTAAGTCCTGTCCTCATCAGTCCTGTTTCCTGTTTCCTGTTTCCTGTCTCAGTGACCTCTGACCTCTCCGTCCTCTGTCCGTCTGTCCGTCCAGCCGGTGTTCAGGCAGGCTCCGCTGTTCGGCTGCTTCCTGGTCGGCTTCCCGCTCGCCATCGTCGGCATCTTCTTCTACCTCTGCTGTAAGAACCGACCCTCCAAGAGCGACGACGATGGCGACAACGGCGTCGCGAAACTGGCCGACAAAAAGTCTGACTGATGAGGAGGACCTTCAACTAAACGTGATCCAGAATACTTTACTGTCCATCACAACATGTCCTCTGTCTTTGACCTGAAATCAAATAAAACCATGTAAACACCTCACCTCTGTTGTCATGACGACTGAAAGCAAATTTATTTAACGATCTAACGAATAACTTAAAGTCCTCCTCTGAGGAACAACTAGTGACTTCGATGTCTGCAGGAGTTATGACATCACAACTAGTTTGTATATATATATGTATATATATATATATATATACATATATACAGATATATGTATATATATACACATATAGATATATTTATGTGTATATATCTATCTATCTATCTATATATAGATAGATAGATATATATCTATCTATCTATCTATACATATATATATACAAATAAATATATCTATATGTGTATATATATACATATATAGATATATCTGTATATATATATACAGATATATGTATATATATGTGTATATACGTGTATATGTATATATATATATATCTATAGATATATATGTATATACATGTGTATATGTATATATACATATATATCTATAGATATATATCTTTATATATCTATATATCTATCTATAGATATATAGATATCTATGTATACATCTATATCTATAGATATAGATATAGATGTATATATATGAATTCTGTTTCATGAAGTTCGCGGAGGGCTTTTATTTTGAAGGTCATTCAGTCAGACCGGATGTTCCGGTGTAGTGGTGCTAGCAGCAGCTGGTGGAGATAGAGCCGCTGTGAGGACAGACGGAGGGACGGAGGTCTTCAGGTCTTCAGGTCTTCACGAGGTCTTCAGGTCTTCAGGTCTTCATGTTGCTGCTTCAGTGAACAACTACTGGAAGCTGCTTGTGCACGCGCACAATCTCCATGGCTACGGAAGAGTTCTACGAGGTGACGCGAGCTAATGCTAACATGCTAACATGCTAACGGCAGAGTTAACTTTCTCAACTCTGACTACTGGCTGACTACTGACTGACTACAGGCTGACTACTGACTGACTACAGGCTGACTACTGACTGACTACTGACTGACTACAGGCTGACTACTGGCTGACTACTGACTGACTACAGGCTGACTACTGACTGACTACAGGCTGACTACTGACTGACTACAGGCTGACTACTGACTGACTACTGACTGACTACAGACTGACTACTGACTGACTACAGGCTGACTACTGACTGACTACAGGCTGACTACAGACTGACTACAGACTGACTACAGGCTGACTACAGACTGACTACTGACTGACTACAGGCTGACTACTGACTGACTACTGACTGACTACAGACTGACTACTGACTGACTACTGACTGACTACTGACTGACTACAGGCTGACTACTGACTGACTACAGGCTGACTACTGACTGACTACTGACTGACTACTGACTGACTACAGGCTGACTACTGACTGACTACAGGCTGACTACTGACTGACTACTGACTGACTACTGACTGACTACTGGCTGACTACTGACTGACTACTGACTGACTACTGACTGACTACTGGCTGACTACTGGCTGACTACAGGCTGACTACTGACTGACTACTGACTGACTACAGACTGACTACTGGCTGACTACTGACTGACTACTGACTGACTACTGGCTGACTACTGGCTGACTACAGGCTGACTACTGACTGACTACAGGCTGACTACTGACTGACTACTGACTGACTACTGACTGACTACAGGCTGACTACAGACTGACTACAGGCTGACTACTGACTGACTACTGACTGACTACAGACTGACTACAGGCTGACTACAGGCTGACTACAGGCTGACTACTGACTGACTACTGACTGACTACAGGCTGACTACTGACTGACTACTGGCTGACTACAGGCTGACTACTGACTGACTACAGGCTGACTACTGACTGACTACTGACTGACTACTGACTGACTACTGGCTGACTACAGGCTGACTACTGACTGACTACAGGCTGACTACTGGCTGACTACAGGCTGACTACTGACTGACTACAGGCTGACTACTGACTGACTACTGACTGACTACTGGCTGACTACTGGCTGACTACTGGCTGACTACAGGCTGACTACTGACTGACTACAGGCTGACTACTGACTGACTACTGACTGACTACTGACTGACTACAGGCTGACTACAGACTGACTACAGGCTGACTACTGACTGACTACTGACTGACTACAGACTGACTACTGACTGACTACAGGCTGACTACAGGCTGACTACTGACTGACTACTGACTGACTACAGGCTGACTACTGACTGACTACAGGCTGACTACTGACTGACTACTGACTGACTACAGACTGACTACAGGCTGACTACAGGCTGACTACTGACTGACTACAGGCTGACTACAGGCTGACTACTGACTGACTACTGACTGACTACAGGCTGACTACTGACTGACTACAGACTGACTACTGACTGACTACAGGCTGACTACTGACTGACTACTGACTGACTACTGACTGACTACAGACTGACTACAGGCTGACTACTGACTGACTACAGACTGACTACAGACTGACTACTGACTGACTACAGGCTGACTACAGACTGACTACAGGCTGACTACTGACTGACTGACTACTGACTGACTACAGACTGACTACAGGCTGACTACAGGCTGACTACTGACTGACTACAGACTGACTACAGACTGACTACAGGCTGACTACAGGCTGACTACTGACTGACTACAGGCTGACTACTGACTGACTACTGACTGACTACTGACTGACTACAGGCTGACTACTGACTGACTACAGACTGACTACTGACTGACTACAGGCTGACTACTGACTGACTACTGACTGACTACTGACTGACTACAGACTGACTACAGGCTGACTACAGGCTGACTACTGACTGACTACAGACTGACTACTGACTGACTACAGGCTGACTACAGGCTGACTACAGACTGACTACAGGCTGACTACTGACTGACTACAGGCTGACTACAGGCTGACTACTGACTGACTACAGGCTGACTACAGGCTGACTACAGACTGACTACTGACTGACTACAGGCTGACTACAGGCTGACTACTGACTGACTACAGACTGACTACTGACTGACTACTGACTGACTACTGACTGACTACAGGCTGACTACTGACTGACTACAGGCTGACTACAGGCTGACTACAGACTGACTACAGGCTGACTACTGACTGACTACAGGCTGACTACAGGCTGACTACAGACTGACTACAGGCTGACTACTGACTGACTACAGGCTGACTACAGGCTGACTACAGACTGACTACAGACTGACTACTGACTGACTACAGGCTGACTACAGGCTGACTACAGACTGACTACAGGCTGACTACTGACTGACTACAGGCTGACTACAGGCTGACTACAGACTGACTACAGGCTGACTACTGACTGACTACAGGCTGACTACAGGCTGACTACAGACTGACTACAGACTGACTACTGACTGACTACAGGCTGACTACAGGCTGACTACTGACTGACTACAGACTGACTACTGACTGACTACTGACTGACTACTGACTGACTACTGACTGACTACAGACTGACTACTGGCTGACTACAGACTGACTACTGACTGACTACAGACTGACTACTGGCTGACTACTGACTGACTACAGGCTGACTAGACTGACTACTGACTGACTACAGACTGACTACTGACTGACTACTGGCTGACTACAGGCTGACTACTGACTGACTACTGGCTGACTACTGACTGACTACTGACTGACTACTGGCTGACTACTGACTGACTACAGGCTGACTACTGGCTGACTACAGGCTGACTACTGACTGACTACTGACTGACTACTGACTGACTACAGACTGACTACTGACTGACTACAGACTGACTACAGGCTGACTACAGGCTGACTACTGACTGACTACAGACTGACTACTGACTGACTACAGGCTGACTACAGGCTGACTACAGACTGACTACTGACTGACTACAGGCTGACTACAGGCTGACTACAGGCTGACTACAGGCTGACTACTGACTGACTACAGGCTGACTACAGGCTGACTACAGACTGACTACAGACTGACTACAGGCTGACTACAGGCTGACTACTGACTGACTACAGACTGACTACTGACTGACTACTGACTGACTACTGACTGACTACAGGCTGACTACAGGCTGACTACTGACTGACTACAGGCTGACTACAGGCTGACTACAGGCTGACTACAGGCTGACTACTGACTGACTACAGGCTGACTACAGACTGACTACAGGCTGACTACTGACTGACTACAGGCTGACTACAGACTGACTACAGACTGACTACTGACTGACTACAGGCTGACTACAGGCTGACTACAGGCTGACTACTGACTGACTACAGGCTGACTACAGGCTGACTACAGGCTGACTACTGACTGACTACAGGCTGACTACAGGCTGACTACAGACTGACTACAGACTGACTACTGACTGACTACAGGCTGACTACAGGCTGACTACAGGCTGACTACTGACTGACTACAGACTGACTACTGACTGACTACTGACTGACTACTGACTGACTACAGGCTGACTACAGGCTGACTACAGACTGACTACAGGCTGACTACTGACTGACTACTGGCTGACTACTGACTGACTACTGGCTGACTACTGGCTGACTACTGACTGACTACTGACTGACTACTGGCTGACTACTGACTGACTACTGACTGACTGACTACTGGCTGACTACTGACTGACTACTGACTGACTACTGACTGACTACTGACTGACTACAGGCTGACTACTGACAGACTACTGACTGACTACTGGCTGACTACTGGCTGACTACTGACTGACTACTGACTGACTACTGACTGACTACTGGCTGACTACTGACTGACTACTGGCTGACTACAGACTGACTACAGGCTGACTACAGACTGACTACTGACTGACTACTGGCTGACTACAGGCTGACTACTGACTGACTACTGGCTGACTACTGACTGACTACAGACTGACTACAGGCTGACTACAGACTGACTACTGACTGACTACTGGCTGACTACAGGCTGACTACCGACTGACTACCGACTGACTACCGGCTGACTACCGGCTGACTACCGGCTGACTACCGGCTGACTACCGGCTGACTACCGGCTGACTACCGACTGACTACAGGCTGACTACAGACTGACTACTGGCTGACTACTGGCTGACTACAGACTGACTACTGACTGACTACTGGCTGACTACAGGCTGACTACTGACTGACTACTGACTGACTACTGGCTGACTACTGACTGACTACTGACTGACTACTGGCTGACTACTGACTGACTACAGGCTGACTACTGGCTGACTACAGGCTGACTACAGGCTGACTACTGACTGACTACTGACTGACTACTGACTGACTACAGACTGACTACTGACTGACTACTGGCTGACTACAGGCTGACTACTGACTGACTACTGGCTGACTACAGGCTGACTACTGACTGACTACTGGCTGACTACAGGCTGACTACTGACTGACTACAGACTGACTACTGACTGACTACAGACTGACTACTGACTGACTACTGGCTGACTACAGGCTGACTACTGACTGACTACTGACTGACTACAGGCTGACTACTGACAGACTACTGACTGACTACTGACTGACTACTGGCTGACTACTGACTGACTACTGGCTGACTACTGACTGACTACTGGCTGACTACTGACTGACTACTGGCTGACTACAGGCTGACTACAGACTGACTACTGGCTGACTACTGGCTGACTACAGGCTGACTACAGACTGACTACTGACTGACTACTGGCTGACTACAGGCTGACTACTGACTGACTACTGACTGACTACTGGCTGACTACTGACTGACTACTGACTGACTACTGGCTGACTACTGACTGACTACAGGCTGACTACTGGCTGACTACAGGCTGACTACAGGCTGACTACTGACTGACTACTGACTGACTACTGACTGACTACAGACTGACTACTGACTGACTACTGGCTGACTACAGGCTGACTACTGACTGACTACTGGCTGACTACAGGCTGACTACTGACTGACTACTGGCTGACTACAGGCTGACTACTGACTGACTACAGACTGACTACTGACTGACTACAGACTGACTACTGACTGACTACTGGCTGACTACAGGCTGACTACTGACTGACTACTGACTGACTACAGGCTGACTACTGACAGACTACTGACTGACTACTGACTGACTACTGGCTGACTACTGACTGACTACTGGCTGACTACTGACTGACTACTGGCTGACTACTGACTGACTACAGACTGACTACAGGCTGACTACAGACTGACTACTGACTGACTACTGGCTGACTACTGACTGACTACTGACTGACTACTGGCTGACTACTGACTGACTACTGGCTGACTACTGACTGACTACAGGCTGACTACTGGCTGACTACAGGCTGACTACAGGCTGACTACTGACTGACTACTGACTGACTACTGACTGACTACAGACTGACTACTGACTGACTACTGGCTGACTACAGGCTGACTACTGACTGACTACTGGCTGACTACAGGCTGACTACTGACTGACTACTGACTGACTACTGACTGACTACAGGCTGACTGCAGACTGACTACTGACTGACTACTGACTGACTACTGACTGACTACAGACTGACTACTGGCTGACTACAGACTGACTACTGACTGACTACTGACTGACTACAGACTGACTACAGGCTGACTACAGGCTGACTACAGACTGACTACTGACTGACTACTGACTGACTACTGACTGACTACAGGCTGACTACAGGCTGACTACTGGCTGACTACAGGCTGACTACTGACTGACTACTGACTGACTACTGACTGACTACAGGCTGACTACAGGCTGACTACTGACTGACTACAGACTGACTACAGACTGACTACAGGCTGACTACTGACTGACTACTGACTGACTACAGGCTGACTACTGACTGACTACTGGCTGACTACTGACTGACTACAGGCTGACTACAGACTGACTACTGGCTGACTACAGGCTGACTACAGACTGACTACTGGCTGACTACAGACTGACTACAGGCTGACTACAGACTGACTACAGGCTGACTACTGACTGACTACAGGCTGACTACAGACTGACTACAGGCTGACTACAGGCTGACTACTGACTGACTACTGACTGACTACAGACTGACTACAGGCTGACTACAGGCTGACTACTGACTGACTACAGGCTGACTACTGACTGACTACTGACTGACTACAGACAGACTACTGACTGACTACTGACTGACTACAGGCTGACTACAGACTGACTACAGACTGACTACAGACTGACTACTGGCTGACTACTGGCTGACTACTGGCTGACTACAGACTGACTACTGACTGACTACAGACTGACTACAGGCTGACTACAGACTGACTACTGACTGACTACAGGCTGACTACAGACTGACTACTGGCTGACTACAGACTGACTACTGGCTGACTACTGGCTGACTACAGACTGACTACTGACTGACTGACTACTGACTGACTACAGGCTGACTACAGACTGACTACTGACTGACTACTGGCTGACTACAGACTGACTACTGGCTGACTACAGGCTGACTACAGGCTGACTACAGACTGACTACAGACTGACTACTGACTGACTACAGACTGACTACAGGCTGACTACTGACTGACTACAGGCTGACTACTGGCTGACTACAGACTGACTACTGACTGACTACTGGCTGACTACAGACTGACTACTGACTGACTACTGGCTGACTACAGACTGACTACAGACTGACTACTGACTGACTACAGGCTGACTACAGGCTGACTACTGACTGACTACAGACTGACTACTGACTGACTACTGACTGACTACTGACTGACTACAGGCTGACTACAGGCTGACTACAGACTGACTACAGGCTGACTACAGGCTGACTACTGACTGACTACTGGCTGACTACTGACTGACTACAGACTGACTACTGGCTGACTACTGGCTGACTACTGACTGACTACTGACTGACTACTGACTGACTACTGACTGACTACTGACTGACTACAGGCTGACTACTGACAGACTACTGACTGACTACTGACTGACTACTGGCTGACTACTGACTGACTACTGACTGACTACTGGCTGACTACTGGCTGACTACAGACTGACTACAGGCTGACTACAGACTGACTACTGGCTGACTACTGGCTGACTACAGGCTGACTACTGACTGACTACTGGCTGACTACTGACTGACTACAGGCTGACTACAGACTGACTACTGACTGACTACTGGCTGACTACTGACTGACTACTGACTGACTACCGGCTGACTACCGGCTGACTACCGACTGACTACCGACTGACTACCGACTGACTACAGACTGACTACTGGCTGACTACAGACTGACTACTGACTGACTACAGACTGACTACTGGCTGACTACTGACTGACTACAGGCTGACTAGACTGACTACTGACTGACTACAGACTGACTACTGGCTGACTACTGGCTGACTACAGGCTGACTACTGACTGACTACTGACTGACTACTGGCTGACTACTGACTGACTACTGACTGACTACTGGCTGACTACTGACTGACTACAGGCTGACTACTGGCTGACTACAGGCTGACTACAGGCTGACTACAGGCTGACTACAGGCTGACTACAGACTGACTACTGACTGACTACAGGCTGACTACAGGCTGACTACAGGCTGACTACTGACTGACTACAGACTGACTACTGACTGACTACTGGCTGACTACTGGCTGACTACTGACTGACTACTGACTGACTACTGACTGACTACAGGCTGACTACAGGCTGACTACAGACTGACTACAGGCTGACTACTGACTGACTACAGGCTGACTACAGGCTGACTACAGGCTGACTACAGGCTGACTACAGACTGACTACAGACTGACTACTGACTGACTACAGGCTGACTACAGGCTGACTACAGGCTGACTACTGACTGACTACAGACTGACTACTGACTGACTACTGACTGACTACTGACTGACTACAGACTGACTACTGGCTGACTACTGGCTGACTACAGGCTGACTACTGACTGACTACTGGCTGACTACAGGCTGACTACTGACTGACTACTGACTGACTACTGACTGACTACAGGCTGACTGCAGACTGACTGCTGACTGACTACTGACTGACTACAGACTGACTACTGGCTGACTACAGACTGACTACTGACTGACTACTGGCTGACTACTGACTGACTACAGGCTGACTAGACTGACTACTGACTGACTACAGACTGACTACTGACTGACTACTGACTGACTACTGACTGACTACAGACTGACTACAGGCTGACTACTGGCTGACTACAGGCTGACTACTGACTGACTACTGACTGACTACTGACTGACTACAGGCTGACTACAGGCTGACTACTGACTGACTACAGACTGACTACAGGCTGACTACAGGCTGACTACTGGCTGACTACAGGCTGACTACTGACTGACTACTGACTGACTACAGGCTGACTACTGACTGACTACTGGCTGACTACTGACTGACTACAGGCTGACTACAGACTGACTACAGACTGACTACAGGCTGACTACAGGCTGACTACAGGCTGACTACTGACTGACTACAGGCTGACTACAGACTGACTACAGGCTGACTACAGGCTGACTACTGACTGACTACAGGCTGACTACAGACTGACTACTGGCTGACTACAGACTGACTACTGGCTGACTACTGGCTGACTACTGACTGACTACTGGCTGACTACTGGCTGACTACTGACTGACTACTGGCTGACTACTGACTGACTACAGACTGACTACAGGCTGACTACAGACTGACTACTGACTGACTACTGGCTGACTACAGGCTGACTACTGACTGACTACAGACTGACTACTGACTGACTACTGACTGACTACAGACTGACTACTGGCTGACTACAGACTGACTACTGACTGACTACAGACTGACTACTGGCTGACTACTGACTGACTACAGGCTGACTAGACTGACTACTGACTGACTACAGACTGACTACTGACTGACTACTGGCTGACTACAGGCTGACTACTGACTGACTACTGACTGACTACTGGCTGACTACTGACTGACTACAGGCTGACTACTGGCTGACTACAGGCTGACTACAGGCTGACTACTGACTGACTACTGACTGACTACTGACTGACTACAGACTGACTACTGACTGACTACTGGCTGACTACAGGCTGACTACTGGCTGACTACAGGCTGACTACTGACTGACTACTGGCTGACTACAGGCTGACTACTGACTGACTACTGACTGACTACTGACTGACTACAGGCTGACTGCAGACTGACTACAGGCTGACTGCAGACTGACTACTGACTGACTACTGACTGACTACTGACTGACTACAGACTGACTACTGGCTGACTACAGACTGACTACTGACTGACTACTGGCTGACTACTGACTGACTACAGGCTGACTAGACTGACTACTGACTGACTACAGACTGACTACTGACTGACTACTGACTGACTACTGGCTGACTACAGGCTGACTACTGACTGACTACAGGCTGACTACTGACTGACTACAGACTGACTACAGACTGACTACAGGCTGACTACTGGCTGACTACAGGCTGACTACTGACTGACTACTGACTGACTACTGACTGACTACAGGCTGACTACAGGCTGACTACTGACTGACTACTGGCTGACTACAGACTGACTACAGACTGACTACTGGCTGACTACTGGCTGACTACAGGCTGACTACAGACTGACTACTGACTGACTACAGACTGACTACTGACTGACTACAGACTGACTACAGGCTGACTACTGGCTGACTACTGACTGACTACAGACTGACTACTGACTGACTACTGGCTGACTACAGACTGACTACTGACTGACTACAGGCTGACTACAGACTGACTACTGGCTGACTACAGACTGACTACTGACTGACTACAGGCTGACTACTGACTGACTACAGGCTGACTACAGGCTGACTACTGACTGACTACAGACTGACTACTGGCTGACTACAGGCTGACTACTGGCTGACTACTGGCTGACTACAGGCTGACTACTGACTGACTACAGGCTGACTACAGGCTGACTACAGGCTGACTACAGGCTGACTACTGACTGACTACAGGCTGACTAAAGGCTGACTACAGGCTGACTACTGACTGACTACTGGCTGACTACAGGCTGACTACTGGCTGACTACAGGCTGACTACTGACTGACTGACTACTGACTGACTACAGACTGACTACAGGCTGACTACTGACTGACTACAGGCTGACTACAGACTGACTACAGCCTGACTACTGATTGACTACAGGCTGACTACTGACTGACTACAGGCTGACTACTGGCTGACTACTGGCTGACTACAGGCTGACTACAGGCTGACTACTGGCTGACTACAGGCTGACTACAGGCTGACTACAGACTGACTACTGACTGACTACTGGCTGACTACAGACTGACTACTGACTGACTACTGACTGACTACTGGCTGACTACAGACTGACTACAGACTGACTACTGACTGACTACAGGCTGACTACTGACTGACTACAGACTGACTACTGGCTGACTACAGACTGACTACAGACTGACTACTGACTGACTACTGGCTGACTACAGACTGACTACAGGCTGACTACAGACTGACTACTGACTGACTACTGGCTGACTACAGGCTGACTACTGACTGACTACTGGCTGACTACTGACTGACTACAGACTGACTACAGGCTGACTACAGACTGACTACTGGCTGACTACTGGCTGACTACAGGCTGACTACTGACTGACTACTGACTGACTACTGGCTGACTACTGACTGACTACAGGCTGACTACTGGCTGACTACAGGCTGACTACAGGCTGACTACTGACTGACTACTGACTGACTACTGACTGACTACAGACTGACTACTGACTGACTACTGGCTGACTACAGGCTGACTACTGACTGACTACTGGCTGACTACAGGCTGACTACTGACTGACTACTGACTGACTACTGACTGACTACAGGCTGACTGCAGACTGACTACTGACTGACTACTGACTGACTACTGACTGACTACAGACTGACTACTGGCTGACTACAGACTGACTACTGACTGACTACAGACTGACTACTGGCTGACTACTGACTGACTACAGGCTGACTAGACTGACTACTGACTGACTACAGACTGACTACTGACTGACTACTGGCTGACTACAGGCTGACTACTGACTGACTACTGACTGACTACTGGCTGACTACTGACTGACTACAGGCTGACTACTGGCTGACTACAGGCTGACTACTGACTGACTACAGACTGACTACTGACTGACTACTGGCTGACTACAGACTGACTACAGACTGACTACTGACTGACTACTGACTGACTACAGGCTGACTACAGACTGACTACTGGCTGACTACAGACTGACTACTGACTGACTACAGGCTGACTACTGACTGACTACAGGCTGACTACAGGCTGACTACTGACTGACTACAGACTGACTACTGGCTGACTACAGGCTGACTACTGGCTGACTACAGGCTGACTACAGGCTGACTACTGACTGACTACAGGCTGACTACAGGCTGACTACAGGCTGACTACTGACTGACTACAGGCTGACTAAAGGCTGACTACAGGCTGACTACTGGCTGACTACTGGCTGACTACTGGCTGACTACAGGCTGACGACTGACTGACTACAGACTGACTACTGACTGACTACAGACTGACTACAGGCTGACTACTGACTGACTACAGGCTGACTACAGACTGACTACAGGCTGACTACTGACTGACTGACTACAGACTGACTACTGACTGACTACAGACTGACTACAGGCTGACTACAGGCTGACTACAGGCTGACTACAGACTGACTACTGACTGACTACAGACTGACTACAGGCTGACTACTGACTGACTACAGGCTGACTACTGACTGACTACAGACTGACTACAGACTGACTACAGACTGACTACAGGCTGACTGCTGACTGACTACAGACTGACTACTGACTGACTACTGACTGACTACAGACTGACTACTGACTGACTACTGGCTGACTACAGGCTGACTACTGGCTGACTACTGGCTGACTACAGGCTGACTACTGACTGACTACTGACTGACTACTGACTGACTACAGGCTGACTGCAGACTGACTACTGACTGACTACTGACTGACTACTGACTGACTACAGACTGACTACTGGCTGACTACAGACTGACTACTGACTGACTACAGACTGACTACTGGCTGACTACTGACTGACTACAGGCTGACTAGACTGACTACAGACTGACTACTGACTGACTACTGGCTGACTACAGGCTGACTACTGACTGACTACTGACTGACTACTGGCTGACTACTGACTGACTACAGGCTGACTACTGGCTGACTACAGGCTGACTACTGACTGACTACAGACTGACTACTGACTGACTACTGGCTGACTACAGACTGACTACAGACTGACTACTGACTGACTACTGACTGACTACAGGCTGACTACAGACTGACTACTGGCTGACTACAGACTGACTACTGACTGACTACAGGCTGACTACTGACTGACTACAGGCTGACTACAGGCTGACTACTGACTGACTACAGACTGACTACTGGCTGACTACAGGCTGACTACTGGCTGACTACAGGCTGACTACAGGCTGACTACTGACTGACTACAGGCTGACTACAGGCTGACTACAGGCTGACTACTGACTGACTACAGGCTGACTAAAGGCTGACTACAGGCTGACTACTGGCTGACTACTGGCTGACTACAGGCTGACTACTGGCTGACTACAGGCTGACTACTGACTGACTGACTACAGACTGACTACTGACTGACTACAGACTGACTACAGGCTGACTACTGACTGACTACAGGCTGACTACAGACTGACTACAGGCTGACTACTGACTGACTGACTACAGACTGACTACTGACTGACTACAGACTGACTACAGGCTGACTACAGGCTGACTACAGGCTGACTACAGACTGACTACTGACTGACTACAGACTGACTACAGGCTGACTACTGACTGACTACAGGCTGACTACTGACTGACTACAGACTGACTACAGACTGACTACAGACTGACTACAGGCTGACTGCTGACTGACTACAGACTGACTACTGACTGACTACTGGCTGACTACAGACTGACTACAGACTGACTACTGGCTGACTACAGACTGACTACAGACTGACTACTGACTGACTACAGGCTGACTACAGACTGACTACTGGCTGACTACAGACTGACTACTGACTGACTACAGGCTGACTACTGACTGACTACAGGCTGACTACAGGCTGACTACAGACTGACTACAGGCTGACTACAGACTGACTACAGGCTGACTACTGACTGACTACAGGCTGACTACAGGCTGACTACAGACTGACTACTGGCTGACTACTGGCTGACTACTGGCTGACTACTGACTGACTACTGGCTGACTACAGGCTGACTACTGGCTGACTACAGGCTGACTACTGACTGACTACTGACTGACTACAGGCTGACTACTGACTGACTACAGGCTGACTACTGACTGACTACAGGCTGACTACTGACTGACTACAGACTGACTACTGGCTGACTACAGGCTGACTACAGACTGACTACAGGCTGACTACAGACTGACTACTGACTGACTACTGGCTGACTACAGGCTGACTACTGGCTGACTACAGACTGACTACAGACTGACTACTGGCTGACTACAGGCTGACTACAGACTGACTACTGACTGGCTACTGACTGACTACATGCTGACTACTGACTGACTACAGGCTGACTACTGACTGACTACAGGCTGACTACAGGCTGACTACTGACTGACTACAGGCTGACTACTGACTGACTACAGGCTGACTACAGGCTGACTACTGACTGACTACTGACTGACTACAGGCTGACTACAGGCTGACTACTGGCTGACTACAGGCTGACTACAGACTGACTACAGGCTGACTACAGACTGACTACTGGCTGACTACTGGCTGACTACAGGCTGACTACAGACTGACTACTGGCTGACTACTGACTGACTACAGACTGACTACTGGCTGACTACAGACTGACTACAGACTGACTACAGACTGACTACTGGCTGACTACAGACTAACTACTGACTGACTACAGACTGACTACTGACTGACTACAGGCTGACTACTGACTGACTACTGGCTGACTACAGGCTGACTACTGACTGACTACAGACTGACTACAGGCTGACTACAGACTGACTACAGGCTGACTACTGACTGACTACAGACTGACTACTGACTGACTACAGGCTGACTACAGGCTGACTACTGACTGACTACAGACTGACTACTGACTGACTACAGGCTGACTACAGACTGACTACAGGCTGACTACAGACTGACTACTGACTGACTACTGACTGACTACAGGCTGACTACAGACTGACTACTGACTGACTACAGGCTGACTACAGACTGACTACAGACTGACTACAGGCTGACTACAGACTGACTAATGGCTGACTACAGACTGACTACTGGCTGACTACAGACTGACTACAGGCTGACTACAGACTGACTACAGGCTGACTACAGGCTGACTACAGACTGACTACTGACTGACTACAGACTGACTACTGACTGACTACAGACTGACTACAGGCTGACTACAGGCTGACTACAGACTGACTACTGGCTGACTACAGGCTGACTACTGACTGACTACAGGCTGACTACTGACTGACTACAGGCTGACTACTGACTGACTACTGACTGACTACTGGCTGACTACTGACTGACTACAGGCTGACTACTGGCTGACTACAGGCTGACTACTGACTGACTACAGACTGACTACTGACTGACTACTGGCTGACTACAGACTGACTACAGACTGACTACTGACTGACTACTGACTGACTACAGGCTGACTACAGACTGACTACTGGCTGACTACAGACTGACTACTGACTGACTACAGGCTGACTACTGACTGACTACAGGCTGACTACAGGCTGACTACTGACTGACTACAGACTGACTACTGGCTGACTACAGGCTGACTACTGGCTGACTACAGGCTGACTACAGGCTGACTACTGACTGACTACAGGCTGACTACAGGCTGACTACAGGCTGACTACTGACTGACTACAGGCTGACTAAAGGCTGACTACAGGCTGACTACTGGCTGACTACTGGCTGACTACTGGCTGACTACAGGCTGACGACTGACTGACTACAGACTGACTACTGACTGACTACAGACTGACTACAGGCTGACTACTGACTGACTACAGGCTGACTACAGACTGACTACAGGCTGACTACTGACTGACTGACTACAGACTGACTACTGACTGACTACAGACTGACTACAGGCTGACTACAGGCTGACTACAGGCTGACTACAGACTGACTACTGACTGACTACAGACTGACTACAGGCTGACTACTGACTGACTACAGGCTGACTACTGACTGACTACAGACTGACTACAGACTGACTACAGACTGACTACAGGCTGACTGCTGACTGACTACAGACTGACTACTGACTGACTACTGACTGACTACAGACTGACTACTGACTGACTACTGGCTGACTACAGGCTGACTACTGGCTGACTACTGGCTGACTACAGGCTGACTACTGACTGACTACTGACTGACTACTGACTGACTACAGGCTGACTGCAGACTGACTACTGACTGACTACTGACTGACTACTGACTGACTACAGACTGACTACTGGCTGACTACAGACTGACTACTGACTGACTACAGACTGACTACTGGCTGACTACTGACTGACTACAGGCTGACTAGACTGACTACAGACTGACTACTGACTGACTACTGGCTGACTACAGGCTGACTACTGACTGACTACTGACTGACTACTGGCTGACTACTGACTGACTACAGGCTGACTACTGGCTGACTACAGGCTGACTACTGACTGACTACAGACTGACTACTGACTGACTACTGGCTGACTACAGACTGACTACAGACTGACTACTGACTGACTACTGACTGACTACAGGCTGACTACAGACTGACTACTGGCTGACTACAGACTGACTACTGACTGACTACAGGCTGACTACTGACTGACTACAGGCTGACTACAGGCTGACTACTGACTGACTACAGACTGACTACTGGCTGACTACAGGCTGACTACTGGCTGACTACAGGCTGACTACAGGCTGACTACTGACTGACTACAGGCTGACTACAGGCTGACTACAGGCTGACTACTGACTGACTACAGGCTGACTAAAGGCTGACTACAGGCTGACTACTGGCTGACTACTGGCTGACTACAGGCTGACTACTGGCTGACTACAGGCTGACTACTGACTGACTGACTACAGACTGACTACTGACTGACTACAGACTGACTACAGGCTGACTACTGACTGACTACAGGCTGACTACAGACTGACTACAGGCTGACTACTGACTGACTGACTACAGACTGACTACTGACTGACTACAGACTGACTACAGGCTGACTACAGGCTGACTACAGGCTGACTACAGACTGACTACTGACTGACTACAGACTGACTACAGGCTGACTACTGACTGACTACAGGCTGACTACTGACTGACTACAGACTGACTACAGACTGACTACAGACTGACTACAGGCTGACTGCTGACTGACTACAGACTGACTACTGACTGACTACTGGCTGACTACAGACTGACTACAGACTGACTACTGGCTGACTACAGACTGACTACAGACTGACTACTGACTGACTACAGGCTGACTACAGACTGACTACTGGCTGACTACAGACTGACTACTGACTGACTACAGGCTGACTACTGACTGACTACAGGCTGACTACAGGCTGACTACAGACTGACTACAGGCTGACTACAGACTGACTACAGGCTGACTACTGACTGACTACAGGCTGACTACAGGCTGACTACAGACTGACTACTGGCTGACTACTGGCTGACTACTGGCTGACTACTGACTGACTACTGGCTGACTACAGGCTGACTACTGGCTGACTACAGGCTGACTACTGACTGACTACTGACTGACTACAGGCTGACTACTGACTGACTACAGGCTGACTACTGACTGACTACAGGCTGACTACTGACTGACTACAGACTGACTACTGGCTGACTACAGGCTGACTACAGACTGACTACAGGCTGACTACAGACTGACTACTGACTGACTACTGGCTGACTACAGGCTGACTACTGGCTGACTACAGACTGACTACAGACTGACTACTGGCTGACTACAGGCTGACTACAGACTGACTACTGACTGGCTACTGACTGACTACATGCTGACTACTGACTGACTACAGGCTGACTACTGACTGACTACAGGCTGACTACAGGCTGACTACTGACTGACTACAGGCTGACTACTGACTGACTACAGGCTGACTACAGGCTGACTACTGACTGACTACTGACTGACTACAGGCTGACTACAGGCTGACTACTGGCTGACTACAGGCTGACTACAGACTGACTACAGGCTGACTACAGACTGACTACTGGCTGACTACTGGCTGACTACAGGCTGACTACAGACTGACTACTGGCTGACTACTGACTGACTACAGACTGACTACTGGCTGACTACAGACTGACTACAGACTGACTACAGACTGACTACTGGCTGACTACAGACTAACTACTGACTGACTACAGACTGACTACTGACTGACTACAGGCTGACTACTGACTGACTACTGGCTGACTACAGGCTGACTACTGACTGACTACAGACTGACTACAGGCTGACTACAGACTGACTACAGGCTGACTACTGACTGACTACAGACTGACTACTGACTGACTACAGGCTGACTACAGGCTGACTACTGACTGACTACAGACTGACTACTGACTGACTACAGGCTGACTACAGACTGACTACAGGCTGACTACAGACTGACTACTGACTGACTACTGACTGACTACAGGCTGACTACAGACTGACTACTGACTGACTACAGGCTGACTACAGACTGACTACAGACTGACTACAGGCTGACTACAGACTGACTAATGGCTGACTACAGACTGACTACTGGCTGACTACAGACTGACTACAGGCTGACTACAGACTGACTACAGGCTGACTACAGGCTGACTACAGACTGACTACTGACTGACTACAGACTGACTACTGACTGACTACAGACTGACTACAGGCTGACTACAGGCTGACTACAGACTGACTACTGGCTGACTACAGGCTGACTACTGACTGACTACAGGCTGACTACTGACTGACTACAGGCTGACTACTGACTGACTACAGGCTGACTACTGACTGACTACAGGCTGACTACAGGCTGACTACAGACTGACTACAGGCTGACTACTGACTGACTACTGACTGACTACAGGCTGACTACAGGCTGACTACTGGCTGACTACAGGCTGACTACTGGCTGACTACTGACTGACTACTGACTGACTACAGACTGACTACTGGCTGACTACAGACTGACTACTGGCTGACTACAGACTGACTACTGGCTGACTACAGACTGACTACTGGCTGACTACTGACTGACTACAGACTGACTACTGACTGACTACAGACTGACTACTGACTGACTACAGGCTGACTACTGGCTGACTACAGGCTGACTACTGGCTGACTACAGGCTGACTACTGACTGACTACAGGCTGACTACAGACTGACTACAGGCTGACTACAGGCTGACTACAGGCTGACTACAGGCTGACTACTGACTGACTACAGACTGACTACTGACTGACTACAGGCTGACTACAGGCTGACTACAGGCTGACTACAGACTGACTACTGACTGACTACAGGCTGACTACAGGCTGACTACAGACTGACTACTGACTGACTACTGACTGACTACAGGCTGACTACAGACTGACTACTGACTGACTACAGGCTGACTACAGACTGACTACAGACTGACTACTGGCTGACTACAGGCTGATTACAGACTGACTACAGACTGACTACAGACTGACTACTGACTGACTACAGACTGACTACTGACTGACTACAGACTGACTACAGGCTGACTACAGGCTGACTACAGACTGACTACTGGCTGACTACAGGCTGACTACTGACTGACTACAGGCTGACTACTGACTGACTACAGGCTGACTACAGACTGACTACTGACTGACTACAGGCTGACTACTGACTGACTACAGGCTGACTACAGGCTGACTACTGACTGACTACAGGCTGACTACAGGCTGACTACAGACTGACTACAGGCTGACTACAGGCTGACTACTGACTGACTACTGACTGACTACAGGCTGACTACAGGCTGACTACTGGCTGACTACTGACTGACTACAGGCTGACTACAGGCTGACTACTGACTGACTACAGGCTGACTACAGACTGACTACTGACTGACTACTGACTGACTACAGGCTGACTACAGACTGACTACTGGCTGACTACAGGCTGACTACAGGCTGACTACAGGCTGACTACAGACTGACTGACTACAGACCCTGTTGCATGCTGGTCCTCTAGCGGTCTCCTGTTGCATGCTGGTCCTCTAGCGGTCTCCTGTTGCATGCTGGTCCTCTAGCGGTCTCCTGTTGCATGCTGGTCCTCTAGCATTCTCCTGTTGCATGCTGGCCCGCTAGCGGTCTCCTGTTGCATGCTGGTCCTCTAGCGGTCTCCTGTTGCATGCTGGTCCTCTAGCGGTCTCCTGTTGCATGCTGGTCCTCTAGCGGTCTCCTGTTGCATGCTGGTCCTGTAGCGGTCTCCTGTTGCATGCTGGTCTTCTAGCGGTCTCCTGTTGCATGCTGGTCCTCTAGCGGTCTCCTGTTGCATGCTGGTCCTGTAGCGGTCTCCTGTTGCATGCTGGTCCTCTAGCGGTCTCCTGTTGCATGCTGGTCCTCTAGCGGTCTCCTGTTGCATGCTTGTCCTGTAGCGGTCTCCTGTTGCATGCTGGTCCTCTAGCGGTCTCCTGTTGCATGCTGGCCCTCTAGCAGTCTCCTGTTGCATGCTGGCCCGCTAGCGGTCTCCTGTTGCATGCTGGCCCTCTAGCGGTCTCCTGTTGCATGCTGGCCCGCTAGCGGTCTCCTGTTGCATGCTGGTCCTCTAGCGGTCTCCTGTTGCATGCTGGTCCTGTAGCGGTCTCCTGTTGCATGCTGGTCCTCTAGCGGTCTCCTGTTGCATGCTGGTCTTCTAGCGGGCTCCTGTTGCATGCTGGTCCTCTAGCGGTCTCCTGTTGCATGCTGGTCCTCTAGCGGTCTCCTGTTGCATGCTGGTCCTGTAGCGGTCTCCTGTTGCATGCTGGTCCTCTAGCGGTCTCCTGCTGCATGCTGGTCCTATAGCGGTCTCCTGTTGCATGCTGGTCCTATAGCGGTCTCCTGTTGCATGCTGGCCCTCTAGCGGTCTCCTGTTGCATGCTGGTCCTCTAGCGGTCTCCTGTTGCATGCTGGTCCTGTAGCGGTCTCCTGTTGCATGCTTGTCCTCTAGCGGTCTCCTGTTGCATGCTGGTCCTGTAGCGGTCTCCTGTTGCATGCTGGTCCTCTAGCGGTCTCCTGCTGCATGCTGGTCCTCTAGCGGTCTCCTGCTGCATGCTGGTCCTATAGCGGTCTCCTGCTGCATGCTGGTCCTATAGCGGTCTCCTGTTGCATGCTGGTCCTCTAGCGGTCTCCTGTTGCATGCTGGTCCTGTAGCGGGCTCCTGTTGCATGCTGGTCCTCTAGCGGGCTCCTGTTGCATGCTGGTCCTCTAGCGGTCTCCTGTTGCATGCTGGCCCGCTAGCGGGCTCCTGTTGCATGCTGGTCCTCTAGCGGTCTCCTGTTGCATGCTGGTCCTGTAGCGGTCTCCTGTTGCATGCTGGCCCTCTAGCGGTCTCCTGTTGCATGCTGGTCCTCTAGCGGTCTCCTGTTGCATGCTGGTCCTGTAGCGGGCTCCTGTTGCATGCTGGTCCTCTAGCGGGCTCCTGTTGCATGCTGGTCCTCTAGCGGGCTCCTGTTGCATGCTGGTCCTGTAGCGGGCTCCTGTTGCATGCTGGTCCTCTAGCGGGCTCCTGTGTGAATACTAACGGTGACCTCCTGCTGCAGGTGGAGCGGATCGTGGACAAGAGGAAGAGTAAGAAGGGGAAGGTGGAGTACCTGGTCAGGTGGAGAGGTTACGGTTCAGAGGGGGACACCTGGGAGCCTGAGGGTCACTTGTCCACCTGTATGATCTACGTCCACGACTTCAACCGTCAGTACGCCGAGAGGCAGAGAGACGGCACGTTACTGCGCTCCACCCGCAGCTCACCCAGCAACCACTGCAACCCCGCTCACAGACCGCCCTGCAGGCCGCCGCCCACCGCCGCAGCTCGCAGTGACATCAGCAGAGGTTTAACCGGAGGCTGCGATCAGGTGAAACCCGCTCTCGGCCCGACCCACTTGCTCCCCGCCGGATTGACCCCCCGAACCGGCAGGTTCACCGGCGGTCTGATGTCGGCGCCTCCGGCCGGATCGGCCCGCCGCAGCGTGGACCTGTCCAAGACTGGCATCAAGATCCTGGTTCCTAAGAGTCCGATGAACAGCCGTCTGGACTCGGAGGACTCTCCCAGCGAGGCGGCTCACAGTCTGGAGGCAGGAGCTCAGGAGGCTCACCTGGTCCCACCTGAGGTCGCCCTGCTGGAGAAACCTGCAGGACTCCAGCTGGGACCTGGAGAGGAGAGGGCCCGCATGGGGACCAGACCCCGCAGCCAAAACCCCCTACCCCCGCCCCTAGTACCCGTCACACCTGCTGCCATGCGCTCCCTCAGCGGCACAGGTAAGGTCTCCACGATCACCAGGTACACCAGGTACACGGTCACCAGGTACATCATGTACACGGTCACCAGGTACACCATGTACACGGTCACCAGGTACACCATGTACACGGTCACCAGGTACACCATGTACACGGTCACCAGGTACACCATGTACACGGTCACCAGGTACACCATGTACACGGTCACCAGGTACACCATGTACAAGGTCACCAGGTACACGGTCACCAGGTACACCAGGTACACCAGGTACACCAGGTACACCAGGTACAACAGGTACACCAGGTACACGGTCACCAGGTACACCAGGTACACAGTCACTGTCTTCGGCGGTGTTTCCCATCAGTCTGCCAAGGAGGATTCTGATTGAACATAGAATAATTGGTTGTGTCTCCTCCAGGTAACTCGGTGCTGATGGAGGCCGTACCTGCCAACTGGATGTCAGGTGTGCAGAGTGCTGTTACCGGGGTGACCAGCGCAACAGGGAAACGTCGTCTGGAGGAACGTTCTGCTTTCGACAAACGGTTGAGGTTCAGTGTTCGACAGACGGAGAGCGCTTACCGTTACCGTGACATCGTGGTGAAGAAACAAGATGGCTTCACTCACATCCTGCTGTCAACCAAGAGCTCCGAGAACAACACGCTCAATCCTGAGGTGAGGCCACGCCCCCACAGGCTAGACCACACCCCCTAATTAAACACTAAAACATGAGGTGAGGCCACGCCCCCACAGGCTAGACCACACCCCTGATTCCTGGGTGAGGTAACCCATGTCTAAACTTTGACACCACCTAATGAGACACACCTGACATTGATGCAGGACTGTTGTCATGGTTACTGACTCCTTTTACCCCTCGTTAGGTGATGAAGGAGATCCAGAGCGCCATGGCGACAGCGGCATCAGATGACAGTAAGCTGGTGTTACTCGGCGCCGTTGGCAGCGTCTTCTGCTGCGGCCTGGACTTCCTGTATTTTATCAGACGGCTGACGGACGACAGGAAGAAGGAAAGCATCAAGATGGCTGAAACGATCAGGTAACGCCTACTGGAAAAGCACGGTTGCCATGGCAGCCCTGGCTGATGTCATCAGTTAGTAAGTGCTGTCAGTAAGCATTGACCTCTGACCTCTGTCTCCTCTTCCTCAGGACCTTCGTCAACACCTTCATCCAGTTCAGGAAGCCGATCGTTGCGGCGGTGAACGGGCCGGCGCTCGGCCTCGGTGCCGCCATCCTGCCACTCTGCGATGTAGTGTGGGCCAATGAGAAGGCCTGGTTCCAGACGCCATATGCGTCCTACGGACAGACGCCCGACGCCTGCTCGTCCTTCACCTTACCCTGCATCATGGGCCTCGCCTCGGTCAGTCCACCGCTTCATTGACCTAACCGTTCATTAACCTCACCGCTTCATTAACCTAACCACTTCATTAACCCAACCACTTCATTAACCCAACCACTTCATTCCACCGCTTCATTAACCTAACCGCTTCATTACCCTCACCGCTTCATTAACCTAACCGCTTCATTACCCTAACCACTTCATTACCCTCACCACTTCATTAACCTCACCGCTTCATTAACCTACCGCTTCATGAACCTCACCACTTCATTAACCTAACCGCTTCATTCACCTAACCACTTCATTCCACGCTTCATTCACCTAACCGCATCATTCCACCGCTTCACTAACCTAACCACTTCACTACCCTCACCACTTCATTAACCTAACCACTTCATTAACCCAACCACTTCATTAACCCAACCACTTCATTCCACCGCTTCATTAACCTAACCGCTTCATTAACCTAACTGCTTCATTACCCTCACCGCTTCATTAACCTAACCACTTCATTACCCTCACCGCTTCATTACCCTCACCGCTTCATTACCCTAACCACTTCATTAACCTCACCGCTTCATTAACCTACCGCTTCATGAACCTCACCACTTCACTACCCTCACCACTTCATGGTTGTGTTGTGTTCCAGGCCAACGAGCTGCTCTTGAGCGGCAGGAAGTTGACGGCTCAGGAGGCGTGTTCTAAAGGTCTGGTGTCTCAGGTTCTCTGGCCGGGAACCTTCACACAGGAAGTGATGCTGCGAGTCAAAGAGCTGGTGACGGTCGACTCTCAGGTCAGTTATAGACGTTCTATAGACGTCACACTGTGACCTCATACGTTCTGAGGTGATGGTGGTTCCACTTCCTGTTCTGCAGGTTCTGCGGGAGTCTAAAGCGTTGATGAGGAACACCAGCCGCAGTGCTCTGGAGCAAGCTAACGAGCGCGAGTGTGAAGCCCTGAAGAGAGTTTGGGGCTCATCGCAGGGAACCGATTCCATCCTGCAGTACCTGCAGAGGAGCACTGAGCTCTGCTAGAACCAGGACCAGAACCGGAACCGGTATCCGGACTATGACTGGGAGCAGGACCTGGACCGGAACCGGGACTGGGACTAGGACTGGGAGCAGGACCGGGACTGGGAGCAGGACCTGGACCGGAACTTGGACCGGGACCAGGACCTGGACCGGAACTGGGACAGGGACTAGGACCGGGACTGGGACTAGGACTGGGATCAGGACCTGGACTGGGACTAGGACCAGGACCAGGACTGGGAGCGGGACCAGGACCGAGACCTGGACCGGGACTGGGAGCAGATTCTGAGCTGGACAGGAGACTCTCAATGTTTTCTCCTTTTGTTCTAAACATTTAAGTTCTAATTCAGCAGAACGTCGACACACTTCTGTACATCTTCTTGTTCTCGTTCTCCAGTCAGGTGGGGCTCCATCATGGGTTCCATCATGGGTTTCATCATGGGTTCCATCATGGATTCCATCATGGGTTGTTCCATCATGGATTGTTCCATCATGGGTTGTTCCATCATGGATTGTTCCATCATGGGTTGTTCCATCATGGATGGTTCCATCATGTGTTGTTCCATCATGGATTGTTCCATCATGGATTGTTCCATCATGGGTTGTTCCATCATGGATTGTTCCATCATGGATGGTTCCATCATGGATGGTTCCATCATGGATTGTTCCATCATGGATTCCATCATGGGTTGTTCCATCATGGATGGTTCCATCATGTGTTGTTCCATCATGGGTTTAGTCATGGGTTCCATCATGGATTGTTCCATCATGCGTTCCATCATGGATTGTTCCATCATCGGTTCCATCATGGGTTCCATCATGGATTGTACCATCATGGGTTGTTCCATCATGCGTTCCATCATGGGTTCCATCATGGGTTTCATCATGGGTTGTTCCATAATGGGTTCCATCATGGGTTCCATCATGGGTTTCATCACGGGTTCCATCATGGGTTCCATCATGGGTTTCATCATGGGTTGTTCCATCATGAATTGTTCCATAATGGGTTCCATCATGGGTTCCATCATGGGTTCCATCATGGGTTTCATCATGGGTTGTTCCATCATGAATTGTTCCATAATGGGTTCCATAATGGGTTCCATCATGGGTTCCATCATGGATTCCATCATGGGTTCCATCATGGGTTCCATCATGGGTTCCATCATGGGTTTAATCACGGGTTCCATCATGGATTGTTCCATCATGGGTTCCATCATGGATCCTCTGCTGTTGAGCTTACCTGCGTTGTTCGGGCGGTTCCATCAGGAACCTCGGGGGGGTTGATTATCAGATCTACAAATGATTAAGTTTTCAGACCAAACTGAGGACATTGAAACCTGTGATGGTTTGAACCTGAACAAACGTTCTCAGGGTTGAACCAGCTCCTCAGACTGAATGTTTATACTATAGTTATCTATAGAGATCTATATATAGATCTCTATAGATAACTATAGAGATCTATATATAGTATATATATATACCCCCCCCCCCCCGAGGACAAGAACAGGTCCACCGTCAGGACGGACGGACGGGCGCCGACGGGACTCTGGAGTCACTCTGATCACTTTGATCAAGCCTGATGAATTCTGGGTAAATATTGACCCAACAGAGGCTCGTCTGTCACCTGATCACGCAGGAAGTGATCCAGACTGAGACCAGGATCAGCATCAGGATGTGATCTGATCAGGATCATTGATCTGGATCAGGATCATTGATCTGATCAGGATGATTGATCTGACGTAGGATGAAACAGACTGTGTTATTCCAGTAAATTTGTGATCATTGATCATTGATCTGGATCTGATCATTGATCTGGATCAGATCATTGATCTGGATCAGATCATTGATCTGATCATTGATCTGATCAGGATGAAACAGACTCGGTGGTTTTCCAGTAAATTTGTGTTATCTCATTTAAACATGTGACTTTAATTAAAGTGTATTTTTGTCTCTAACTCACTTCCTGTGTTCAGAAACTCAACGGAGACATTCTAGATGTCTTCATGGCGTCCTCTAGTTTCTGTCTCCGTGTGGGGACGGAGACAGTCTGTCACACTGAGACAATCAGAAGACTGAACAACAAGCAGATTAGCTTCATGCTAACATCTCCTTCTGATCTAACTAACATGGTAAATGGACTTGGACTTATATAGCGCTTTTCTAGTCTTCCGACCACTCAAAGCGCTTTACACTACATGTCAGTATTCACCCATTCACACACACATTCATACACTGATGGCTACTAAGGTCCAACTTTGCCCATCAGGATTTAATCTAAATACTCATTCACACACCGATGGCTCTGCCTCCGGGAGCAATTTGGGGTTAAGTGTCTTGCTCAAGGACACATCGACATGTGACCCGGAGCAGCCGGGGATCGAACCACCGACCTTCCGATTGGTGGACAACCTGCTCTACCCTCTGAGCCACAGCCGCCCAATAACATGAGGCCGGTCATCCAGCGGGAGGCTGACCTCTAGTGAAGATAGAGAAATACATTTACCATAACAATAACAATATTAATAACAACTGGAACTCGTCTGAGTTGAGCTGTAATATAAAAACTAAAGACTAAAACAGTCAGATAAAGAGTGAAGAACAAGTTTAATACGCAGAAACAACTCAAACATTACAACGATCTCTATATCAGCTGATCAATAACTGATCAATAACTCATCAATAACTCATCAATGACACCTTTAGGACTCAATCTGCATGGGTTCCCAACCTGAGGCCCGGGTTCCCAACCTGAGGCCCGGGGCCCCACTGAGGGTCACCACAACATCAACAGGCTCGTTATAGTTCACCTTAAAGGTCACCGTGACCTTCAGCTTCAACTCAACTCAAAACACACTGAGACCACCTGCTGAGGACATCACCTGCTGAGGACATCACCTGGAGGACAGGTGTCATGGAGGACAGGTGTCCTGTGCTCTTGCAGCCAGGTGGAGGTGGTAGGTGTGGTCATGGAGGACAGGTGTCCTGTGCTCCTGCAGCCAGGATGTGTCCTGTGCTCTTGCAGCCAGGTGGAGGTGGTAGGTGTGGTCATGGAGGACAGGTGTCCTGTGCTCCTGCAGCCAGGTGGAGGTGGTACGTGTGGTCATGGAGGACAGGTGTCCCGTGCTCCTGCAGCCAGGTGGAGATGGTAGGTGTGGTCATGGAGGACAGGTGTCCTGTGCTCCTGCAGCCAGGTGGAGGTGGTAGGTGTGGTCATGGAGGACAGGTGTCATGGAGGACAGGTGTCCTGTGCTCCTGCAGCCAGGTGGAGGTGGTAGGTGTGGTCATGGAGGACAGGTGTCCTGTGCTCTTGCAGCCAGGTGGAGGTGGTAGGTGTGGTCATGGAGGACAGGTGTCCTGTGCTCCTGCAGCCAGGTGGAGGTGGTAGGTGTGGTCATGGAGGACAGGTGTCCTGTGCTCTTGCAGCCAGGTGGAGGTGGTAGGTGTGGTCATGGAGGACAGGTGTCCTGTGCTCCTGCAGCCAGGTGGAGGTGGTAGGTGTGGTCATGGAGGACAGGTGTCCTGTGCTCCTGCAGCCAGGTGGAGGTGGTAGGTGTGGTCATGGAGGACAGGTGTCATGGAGGACAGGTGTCCTGTGCTCCTGCAGCCAGGTGGAGGTGGTAGGTGTGGTCATGGAGGACAGGTGTCATGGAGGACAGGTGTCCTGTGCTCCTGCAGCCAGGTGGAGGTGGTAGGTGTGGTCATGGAGGACAGGTGTCCTGTGCTCTTGCAGCCAGGTGGAGGTGGTAGGTGTGGTCATGGAGGACAGGTGTCCTGTGCTCCTGCAGCCAGGTGGAGGTGGTAGGTGTGGTCATGGAGGACAGGTGTCCTGTGCTCCTGCAGCCAGGTGGAGGTGGTAGGTGTGGTCATGGAGGACAGGTGTCCCGTGCTCCTGCAGCCAGGTGGAGGTGGTAGGTGTGGTCATGGAGGACAGGTGTCCTGTGCTCCTGCAGCCAGGTGGAGGTGGTAGGTGTGGTCATGGAGGACAGGTGTCCTGTGCTCTTGCAGCCAGTTGGAGGTGGTAGGTGTGGTCATGGAGGACAGGTGTCCTGTGCTCCTGCAGCCAGGATGTGTCCTGTGCTCTTGCAGCCAGGTGGAGGTGGTAGGTGTGGTCATGGAGGACAGGTGTCCTGTGCTCCTGCAGCCAGGTGGAGGTGGTAGGTGTGGTCATGGAGGACAGGTGTCCTGTGCTCCTGCAGCCAGGTGGAGGTGGTAGGTGTGGTCTTGGAACATTAGCAGACTGTAGAAGTTGTCTCCTCCTCTCAGGACTCCGTGCTCGCCGCCGCCCCACGAGACCGGACTATCAACGAAACCATGAACCGTCAGAGACACCCAGGACTCCAACCGAGGCTGCTCCAGGTAACACCTGGAGGACAAGTCAGGACAGGTGAGGAAGTGGAGGAAGAGGAGGACAGTTTAGGAAAAACCTCTGGCTCTACTTTAGTAGAGGTCCAGCAGAGAGCCATGATCCCTTATTAATCCCATAATGGTCCCTTATTAATCCCTTAATGGTCCCTTATTGAATTTAAGTCCTTTTGAATCTCTTAGTGTTTCCGAGGTCTGACAGCCAGAGGTCAGAGGTCAGCCTACCTGATCTGCTGGATGAGTCGGTGGACGTCTTGAGGACGCAGCAGTCCACAGACGGAGACGCTCAGAGCTCGACTCGCCGTCGTCTTCGGCTCAGGACAGACCAGCGAGGACAGGAAGCCGCTGGACGAGTTCGCACTGAAACCACAGAAGAAGAGTCAACGGGAAGACGCGTCACATGACGGCCATTCGCGGAGCGGGTCGTTACGGCGTCCGTCCTCTCACCAGCTGACGTGGGCGTCCACGGCTCCGAGCCACTCCAGGAGGTGGTGAGGGTCAGGTGACTGCAGGTCAGAGGTCAGCAGGGGACAGGACAGGTCTGTCAGGGTGCGTCTGCTGACCTCAGGTCTGTGCTCCGACCAATCACAGCGAGACAGGAAGGCCTGCAGAGAGGCCCCGCCTCCTAGGGACAGACAGCAGGGGGTTATGGGTAATAGAACAGGGCAGCGGCGTCAAGCAGCTGAGTGGACGTGATGTCATAGCATCGTGGGTTACACAGGTGCATCGTGGGTAACAGGTGCATCGTGCGTCTCACCTGGATGTGACAGCAGGAAGTCGGTCTTCAGTTGGAGGCGGGACCTCAGACCTGTCACAAGCCTCTGGTAGCCCCGCCCCCCTGGAGCCATGCTGCTGTCCGTCAAATCCACAGAGACCACTGGAACACACAGTACTGATTATACACACACACACACACACACACACGTATATATATATGTGATGTCACTGTGATGTCACTGTGATGTCACACCGTATCTGCTGCAGGTTCTGTGGTTGAATCTGGACGGTTTCCCTTCAACTCCCAACAACTCAAAGGAGTCCTTATCCAGAGACAGAGACAGGTGACCTGGAGACAGAAAGAGACAGAGACAGAGACAGAGAGCGAGAGACAGAGAGAGAGAGCGAGAGACAGAGAAAGAGACAGAGAGCGAGAGACAGAGAAAGAGACAGAGAGCGAGAGACAGAGACAGAGAAAGAGACATATCATTTCGTCATCTGGGCTTCATTGTAGGCCAGATGACGAAATTAGGAAAACATTCTTTACATAAAGTCAAAGTGAACTCCAGATGTTGATCTCCTCTCTGACCAAACTAAAATACAACATCTGCTCTGAGAGAATGAAGTCATCAGCAGAGAAGCTGCAGGAGACGTCAGTGATGTCACAGCCTGAGAGACAACCACAACAACAACAACAACAACTCCTAACAGATGGAACTCCCACTCTGTCTTTATTTACTCCTCTACTGCAGGGGTTATTTTAGTTCTTTTTTATATAAACTGGAAAAACTAAGTAGTTAACTTGTGTTTGGTGGATTATTTCTCTGTTGTATCAATGCTAATGGTGATGCTAATGCTAATGGTCATTGTATTCTACATGGTTGAAAGCCTGTTTATTGACCTTCACAATGATGTCACATTTGTAAGGATCATGTATTTGTGGGATGAGCAGCACAGCTGATGATGTTGGTAGCCCCGGTGCCGATGGTAAACAGTGTATTCTCATAAGGCTACCAGGAAGCCTGCAATGACTGCCCTTCACCGTCAGGCCCGTTGGCGCTGGTGTCTCCAACACAGACAATGGAACCTGAACATGTGGGGGAATGTCATGTTCAGTGATGAGTCCAGGTTCTGTCTGTTAAAGTCGGATGGCAGGTCAAAGTATGGAGACGACGTGGAGAACGCTATGCTGATTGTTGAACCGATGGAGTAACAGCTTCTGGTGGGGGCAGTGTCATGGTGTGGGGGGGGGGGGCATCTCCCTCACTGGTAAAACAAGGCTTGTCATCATTGAAGGCCATCTCAATGCAGGGAGATATCAGGATGAGATATCAACGCCCCCCCCCCCCCACAGAGCCAGGGTTATCACAGACTACCTCCACAATGAGGGAGTAGAGAGAATGGAACGGCCTGCCAAGAGTCCACACCTCAACCCAATTCAACACTTGTAGGATCATCTTGGGCGTGCTGTACGTGTTAGAGTGACCAACACAACCACGCTGGCTGACCTGCAGTGAATCCTGGTTGAGGAATGGAACGCCATCCCACAGCAACGTGTGACCAGGCTGGTGACCAGCATGAGGAGGAGGTGCCAGGCTGTTGTGGCTGCGTATGGATCTTCCACCTCTACTGAGGCTCCTGACGGTGGATTCAATCAATCAATATGTCTTGTTTGTTCCTTGTTACTGATAGAGAGTTCAATCATCCACCAAACAACTCACAACAAGAGTCAACACCAACAGGAGAATACACTGTTTACCATCGGCACCGGGGCTCCACACAGAATCAGCTGTGCTGCTCATCACACAAATACATGATCCTTACAAGAGTGACATCATTGTGAAGGTCAATAACCAGGCTTTCAACCATGTAGAATACAATGACCATTAGCATTAGCATCACCATTAGCATTGATACAACAGAGATAATCCACCAAACACAAGTTAACTACTTTGTTTCCCAGTTTATATATATATATATATAGTGTATATATATATGTACTCTGTGTGCAGTTCTACGCCCCCTGGTGTAAATATATAGTATATACAGTATATATGTATACACTGTATATATATATATATATATATACAGTGTATATCTGGTCTGTGTGTTGCAGTTCTACGCTCCCTGGTGTTCCTTCTGTAAACAGCTGGATCCCGTCTGGCATCAGATCGGATCAGAACTGAAGAGTCTCGGCTCTCCGGTCAACGTCGGCAAATCAGACGCCACCGCCAGCACCGGTCAGTATCACTACCAACTACCAGAGCAAACTACCAAAATAAAACTATCGGAGCAAACTATCAAAATAAAACCTACCAAAATAAAAATACCGTCGCAAACTATCAAAATAAAACTACCATAGCAAACTACCAAAATAAAAATACCGTAGCAAATTACCAAAATAAAACTACCATAGCAAACTATCAAAATAAAAATACCGTAGCAAACTATCAAAATAAAACTACCATAGCAAACTATCAAAATAAAACTACCATAGCAAACTACCAAAATAAAAATACCGTAGCAAACTACCAAAATAAAAATACCGTAGCAAACTATCAAAATAAAAATACCGTAGCAAACTATCAAAATAAAACTACCATAGCAAACTATCAAAATAAAACTACCATAGCAAACTACCAAAATAAAAATACCGTAGCAAATTACCAAAATAAAACTACCATAGCAAACTACCAAAATAAAAATACCGTAGCAAACTATCAAAATAAAACTATCGTAGCAAACTATTAAAATAAAACTACCATAGCAAACTATCAAAATAAAACCTACCAATATAAAAATACCGTAGCAAACTATCAAAATAAAACTACCATAGCAAACTATCAAAATAAAACTACCATAGCAAACTACCAAAATAAAACTACCATAGCAAACTATCAAAATAAAACTACCATAGCAAACTACCAAAATAAAACTACCATAGCAAACTATCAAAATAAAACTACCATAGCAAACTATCAAAATAAAACTACCATAGCAAACTACCAAAATAAAAATACCGTAGCAAACTATCAAAATAAAACTAACATAGCAAACTATCAAAATAAAACTACCATAGCAAACTATCAAAATAAAACTACCATAGCAAACTATCAAAATAAAACTACCATAGCAAACTATCAAAATAAAACTACCATAGCAAACTATCAAAATAAAACTACCATAGCAAACTACCAAAATAAAAATACCGTAACAAACTATGAAAATAAAACTACCATAGCAAACTATCAAAATAAAACTACCATAGCAAACTACCAAAATAAAAATACCGTAGCAAACTATCAAAATAAAACTACCATAGCAAACTATCAAAATAAAACTACCATAGCAAACTACCAAAATAAAAATACCGTAGCAAACTATCAAAATAAAACTACCATAGCAAACTACCAAAATAAAAATACCGTAGCAAACTATCAAAATAAAACTATCGTAGCAAACTAAAAAAATAAAACTACCATAGCAAACTATCAAAATAAAACTACCATAGCAAACTACCAAAATAAAACTACCATAGCAAACTATCAAAATAAAACTACCATAGCAAACTACCAAAATAAAAATACCGTAGCAAACTATCAAAATAAAACTAACATAGCAAACTATCAAAATAAAACTACCATAGCAAACTATCAAAATAAAACTACCATAGCAAACTATCAAAATAAAACTACCATAGCAAACTATCAAAATAAAACTACCATAGCAAACTACCAAAATAAAAATACCGTAACAAACTATCAAAATAAAACTACCATAGCAAACTACCAAAATAAAAATACCGTAGCAAACTATCAAAATAAAACTACCATAGCAAACTATCAAAATAAAACTACCATAGCAAACTACCAAAATAAAAATACCGTAGCAAACTATCAAAATAAAACTACCATAGCAAACTACCAAAATAAAACTACCATAGCAAACTATCAAAATAAAACTACCATAGCAAACTATCAAAATAAAACTACCATAGCAAACTACCAAAATAAAAATACCGTAGCAAACTATCAAAATAAAAATACCGTAGCAAACTATCAAAATAAAACTAACATAACAAACTATCAAAATAAAACTACCATAGCAAACTATCAAAATAAAACTACCATAGCAAACTATCAAAATAAAACTACCATAGCAAACTATCAAAATAAAACTACCATAGCAAACTATCAAAATAAAACTACCATAGCAAACTATCAAAATAAAACTAACATAGCAAACTATCAAAATAAAACTACCATAGCAAACTATCAAAATAAAACCTACCAAAATAAAAATACCGTAGCAAACTACCAAAATAAAACTACCATAGCAAACTACCAAAATAAAACTACCATAGCAAACTACCAAAATAAAACTATCGTAGCAAACTATCAAAATAAAACTACCACAGCAAACTACCAAAATAAAACTATCAAAATAAAACGACCACAGCAAACTACCAAAATAAAACTACCAAAATAAAACTATCACAGCAAACTACCAAAATAAAAGTATCATAAAGTGAAGTGGTCACAGTCACTGTGGGTGTGGCAGATGTTCTTCTATAACTGATCATCCAGATGTTGTGTGCAGAGGTCAGAGGTGATGCTGTGTTTCTCTCTGCAGGTTTGGCCAAAGAGTTCAAGGTGCGAGGTTATCCAGCCATCCTCATGTGAGTCCATGATTCATCCTCTCATCCTCTACACATGATTCATCGTCTCATCCTCTGCACATGATTAATCCTTTACACATGATTCATCCTCTCATCCTCTACACATGACTCATCCTTTACACATGACTCATCCTTTACACATGACTCATCCTTTACACATGATTCATCCTTTACACATGATTCATCCTCTCATCCTCTACACATGACTCATCCTTTACACATGATTCATCCTCCAAACATGATTCATCCTTTACACATTATTCATCCTTTACACATGATTCATCCTCTACACATGATTCATCCTTTACACATGATTCATCCTCTCGTCCTCTACACATGATTCATTCTTTACACATGATTCATCCTCTACACATGATTCATCCTCTCATCCTCTACACATGACTCATCCTTTACACATGATTCATCCTCCACACATGATTCAGCCTTTACACATTATTCATCCTTTACATATGATTCATCCTCTGCACATGATTAATCCTTTACACATGATTCATCCTCTCATCCTCTACACATGACTCATCCTTTACACATGACTCATCCTTTACACATGACTCATCCTTTACACATGATTCATCCTTTACACATGATTCATCCTTTACACATAACTCATCCTTTACACATGATTCATCCTTTACACATGATTCATCCTCTCATCCTCTACACATGACTCATCCTTTACACATGATTCATCCTCCAAACATGATTCATCCTTTACACATTATTCATCCTTTACACATGATTCATCCTTTACACATGATTCATCCTTTACACATGATTCATCCTCTCGTCCTCTACACATGATTCATTCTTTACACATGATTCATCCTCTACACATGATTCATCCTCTCATCCTCTACACATGACTCATCCTTTACACATGATTCATCCTTTACACAT
>NW_027428241.1:0-5000 GCF_043250625.1 Sebastes fasciatus | reverse complement strand
TTAAGGTTATTATAGGGTTATTTTAAGGTTATTTTAAGGTTATTTTAAGGTTATTTTAGGGTTATTATAGGGTTATTATAGGGTTATTTTAAGGTTATTATAGGGTTATTTTAAGGTTATTTTAAGGTTATTTTAGGGTTATTATAGGGTTATTTTAAGGTTATTATAGGGTTATTTTAAGGTTATTATAGGGTTATTTTAAGGTTATTTTAAGGTTATTATAGGGTTATTTTAGGTTATTATAGGGTTATTTTAGGTTATTATAGGGTTATTTTAAGGTTATTTTAAGGTTATTTTAGGGTTATTTTAAGGTTATTATAGGGTTATTTTAGGGTTATTTAAGGTTATTATAGGGTTATTTTAGGTTATTATAGGGTTATTTTAGGTTATTATAGGGTTATTTTAAGGTTATTTTAGGGTTATTTTAAGGTTATTTTAGGGTTATTTTAAGGTTATTTTAAGGTTATTATAGGGTTATTTTAAGGTTATTTTAAGGTTATTTTAAATTTATTTTAAGGTTATTTTAAGGTCTGTTCTCCGTTTTCAGGCTGAAGAAAGATGTGAAATATAATTATTCAGGACCGAGAACTAAAGATGGAATCATGGACTTTGCTCATCGAGTCGGAGGGTGAGTAAACACATCCAATCAGATCTCTCTCTGTCTCCAGATCAGCCAATCACAGGGCAGTAACTCTAACCTGTCTCCAGATCAGCCAATCACAGGGCAGTAACGTGTCAGACGCTGTGACATCATCACCCTTATGGAACATCAAGTTTTAATGAAACTATAAAAGATTATTTAATATAAAACGACAAAGTAATGACATCACAGCGTTCAGTGTGACATCATAGCGTTCAGTGTGACATCACAGCGTCGTGTCGTGTCTTCAGGCCGCTGGTTCGATCCCTCAGCAGTCTGCAGCTCTTCCAACACGCCATGAACCGCCATGATGTCATGTTTGTTTACGTTGGAGCCACGTCACAGCTGAAGGTACACACACACACACACACACACACACACACACACACACACACACACCCTGCTGACCTCTGACCTCTGATGTGTTTTTAGGGAAACTACACGTCAGCAGCCGAGGAACTGATCGTTCACACCTCCTTCTTCTCTTCTACCAGAGATGTCCTGCCCAAGGTTGGTAGGACGCTAGAGGACGGTAGAGGAGACTAAAGGACGCTAGAGGACTGTAGAGGAGGCTAGAGGACGCTAGAGGACTGTAGAGGAAGGTAGAGGACGGTAGAGGAGACTAGAGGATGCTAGAGGACTGTAGAGGAGGCTAGAGGACGCTAGAGGACGGTAGAGGAGGCTAGAGGACGCTAGAGGACTGTAGAGGAGGCTAGAGGACGCTAGAGGACTGTAGAGGACGGTAGAGGACGGTAGAGGAGACTAGAGGATGCTAGAGGACTGTAGAGGAGGCTAGAGGACGCTAGAGGACGGTAGAGGAGGCTAGAGGACGCTAGAGGACTGTAGAGGACGGTAGAGGACTGTAGAGGAGACTAAAGGACTGTAGAGGAAGCTAGAGGACTGTAGAGGAGGCTAGAGGACGCTAGAGGACTGTAGAGGAGGCTAGAGGACGCTAGAGGATGCTAGAGGAGGCTAGAGGACGCTAGAGGACTGTAGAGGACGGTAGAGGACTGTAGAGGAGACTAGAGGACTGTAGAGGAAGCTAGAGGATGGCAGAGGAAGGTAGAGGACGGTAGAGGAGACTAGAGGATGCTAGAGGACTGTAGAGGAGACTAAAGGACGCTAGAGGACGGTAGAGGAGGCTAGAGGACGCTAGAGGACTGTAGAGGAGGCTAGAGGACGCTAGAGGACGGTAGAGGAGGCTAGAGGACGCTAGAGGACTGTAGAGGACGGTAGAGGACTGTAGAGGAGACTAAAGGACTGTAGAGGAAGCTAGAGGACGGCAGAGGAAGGTAGAGGACGGTAGAGGAGACTAGAGGATGCTAGAGGACTGTAGAGGAGGCTAGAGGACGCTAGAGGACTGTAGAGGAGGGTAGAGGACGCTAGAGGACTGTAGAGGACGGTAGAGGACTGTAGAGGAGACTAAAGGACTGTAGAGGAAGCTAGAGGACGGCAGAGGAAGGTAGAGGACGGTAGAGGAGACTAGAGGATGCTAGAGGACTGTAGAGGAGGCTAGAGGACGCTAGAGGACTGTAGAGGAGGCTAGAGGAAGCTAGAGGACTGTAGAGGAGGCTAGAGGACGCTAGAGGACTGTAGAGGACGGTAAAGGACTGTAGAGGAGACTATAGGACTGTAGAGGAGGCTAGAGGACGGCAGAGGACTGTAGAGGACGGTAGAAGACTGTAGAGGAGGCTAGAGGACGCTAGAGGACTGTAGAGGAGGCTAGAGGACGGTAGAGGACTGTAAAGGACGCTAGAGGACGGTAGAGGACGGTAGAGGAGGCTAGAGGACGGTAGAGGACGGTAGAGGCAGTTAGAGGACTGTAGAGGACTGTAGAGGACGGTAGAGGACGGTAGAGGATGGTAGAGGATGCTAGAGGACTCTAGAGGACTGTAGAGGAGGCTAGAGGACGGTAGAGGACTGTAGAGGACTGAGAGGACTGTAGAGGACTTTAGAGGACTATAGAGGACTCTAGAGGACTGTAAAGGACGCTAGAGGACTGTAGAGGACGGTAGAGGACGGTAGAGGATGGTAGAGGATGCTAGAGGACTCTAGAGGACTGTAGAGGACTGTAGAGGAGGCTAGAGGATGGTAGAGGACTGTAGAGGACGGTAGAGGACTGTAGAGGAGGCTAGAGGACGCTAGAGGACTGTAGAGGAGGCTAGAGGAAGGTAGAGGACTGTAGAGGAGGCTAGAGGACGGTAGAGGACGGTAGAGGACTGTAGAGGACGCTAGAGGACGATAGAGGACGGTAGAGGAGGCTAGAGGACGGTAGAGGACGCTAGAGGACGCTAGAGGAAGCTAGAGGACGGTAGAGGATGGTAGAGGATGGTAGAGGATGGTAGAGGATGGTAGAAGATGCTAGAGGACTGAGAGGACTGTAGAGGACTGAGAGGACTATAGAGGACTGTAGAGGACTATAGAGGACTATAGAGGAATGTAGAGGACTATAGAGGACATTAGAGGACTGTAGAGGACGCTAGAGGACTGTAGAGGACTGTAGAGGAGGCTAGAGGACGGTAGAGGACTATAGAGGACGGTAGAGGAGGCTAGAGGACTCTAGAGGATGGTAGAGGAGGCTAGAGGACGCTAGAGGACTCTAGAGAACTGTAGAGGACGCTAGAGGACGTTAGAGGACTGTAGGGGACAATAGAGGACTCTAGAGTACTGTAGAGGTCGCTAGAGGAATGTAGAGGACGGTAGAGGACACTAGAGGACTGTAGAAGACTATAGAGGACTGTAAAGGACTGTAGAGGACTGTAGAGGACGCTAGAGGACTGTAGAGGACAGTAGAGCACAGTAGAAAACTGTAGATGACAGTAGAGGACGGAAAAGGACGGTAGAGGACGGTAAACCTGAACTGGTGATGTGTGTCGATGTCTCCGGTTAATCTCAGTCTTGTCTCCAGGCCGTGTCCGTCCCTTCTCTGCCGGCGGTGGTGGTTTTTAAAGATGGAGGCTACTTCCCCTTCGACGGTGAGACAGGAAACTGTCCTGTGGCTGGTCTCAGTGTCCCAGGAGAGGACATGGTTACTAATGGGTTAATAATAATGTGATTAAACATGAAACATCAACTTCCTGTTTTATTTACGTTTCAGAGAAACGTGACGGAGATCTGAAGTCGTGGATCAACAGAGAACGTTTCCCAAACTACCTCAAGATTGACAGCTACACCCTGTACGCCATGGGAGACTCAGGTAACCGCTGTGATGTCACATCCTCAGGTAAAACTAGTGATGTCACATCCTCAGGTAACACTAGAGTGATGTCACATCCTCAGGTAAAACTAGTGATGTCACATCCTCAGGTAACACTAGAGTGATGTCACATCCTCAGGTAACACTAGAGTGATGTCACATCCTCAGGTAAAACTAGTGATGTCACATCCTCAGGTAACACTAGAGTGATGTCACATCCTCAGGTAACACTAGAGTGATGTCACATCCTCAGGTAACACTAGAGTGATGTCACATCCTCAGGTAACCGCTGTGATGTCACATCCTCAGGTAGCACTAGAGTGATGTCACATCCTCAGGTAACACTAGAGTGATGTCACATCCTCAGGTAACCGCTGTGATGTCACATCCTCAGGTAGCACTAGAGTGATGTCACATCCTCAGGTAACACTAGAGTGATGTCACATCCTCAGGTAACACTAGAGTGATGTCACATCCTCAGGTAACCGCTGTGATGTCACATCCTCAGGTAGCACTAGAGTGATGTCACATCCTCAGGTAGCACTAGAGTGATGTCACATCCTCAGGTAACACTAGAGTGATGTCACATCCCTGGAGGACAGGGAGTCAGTGGAGGTTCGGGAGGACAGGGAGTCAGTGGAGGTTCTGGAGGACAGGGAGTCAGTGGAGGTTCTGGAGGACAGGGAGTCAGTGGAGGTTCTGTTGGAGGACAGGGAGTCAGTAGAGGTTCTGGAGGACAGGGAGTCAGTGGAGGTTCGGGAGGACAGGGAGTCAGTGGAGGTTCTGGAGGACAGGGAGTCAGTAGAGGTTCTGGAGGACAGGGAGTCAGTGGAGGTTCTGGAGGACAGGGAGTCAGTGGAGGTTCTGGAGGACAGGGAGTCAGTGGAGGTTCTGGAGGACAGGGAGTCAGTGGAGGTTCTGGAGGACAGGGAGTCAGTGGAGGTTCTGGAGGACAGGGAGTCAGTGGAGGTTCTGGAGGACAGGGAGTCAGTGGAGGTTCTGGAGGACAGGGAGTCAGTGGAGGTTCTGGAGGACAGGGAGTCAGTGGAGGTTCTGGAGGACAGGGAGTCAGTGGAGGTTCTGGAGGACAGGGAGTCAGTGGAGGTTCTGGAGGACAGGGAGTCAGTGGAGGTTCTGGAGGACAGGGAGTCAGTGGAGGTTCTG
>NW_027428240.1:35000-62481 GCF_043250625.1 Sebastes fasciatus | reverse complement strand
GATCCATATCCGATCAATTATTATTCAGAATTATTCACTTTATCTCAGAAAGTTTGTGATTCTACAACTTTCAATGAATTCATGACTTTGTTATTGATTATTGATTCAAATAATCAATAATGATAGTGACTGATTAATAAGTGGTGTTAATAGTAATCAATAATCAATAATCGATAGTAGTGATTGATCTTACTGTTGTTGGTCTGGTTGGTCCTCTGCTAATCAATAATCAATGATCGATAGTGATTGATCTTACTGTTGGTCTGGTTGTTGCTCTGTTAATCAATAATCAATAATCGATAGTAGTGATTGATCTTACTGTTGTTGGTCTGGTTGTTGCTCTGTTAATCAATAATCAATAATCAATGATCGATAGTAGTGATTGATCTTACTGTTGTTGGTCTGGTTGTGCTCTGTTAATCAATAATCAATAATCAATAATCGATAGTAGTGATTGATCTTACTGTTGGTCTGGTTGTTGCTCTGCTAATCAATAATCAATGATCGATAGTGATTGATCTTACTGTTGTTGGTCTGGTTGTTGCTCTGTTAATCAATAATCAATGATCGATAGTAGTGATTGATCTTACTGTTGTTGGTCTGGTTGTTGCTCTGTTAATCAATAATCAATGATCGATAGTGATTGATCTTACTGTTGTTGGTCTGGTTGTTGCTCTGTTAATCAATAATCAATGATCGATAGTAGTGATTGATCTTACTGTTGTTGGTCTGGTTGGTCCTCTGCTAATCAATAATCAATGATCGATAGTAGTGATTGATCTTACTGTTGTTGGTCTGGTTGTTGCTCTGCTAATCAATAATCAATGATCGATAGTGATTGATCTTACTGTTGTTGGTCTGGTTGTTGCTCTGTTAATCAATAATCAATGATCGATAGTAGTGATTGATCTTACTGTTGTTGGTCTGGTTGTTGCTCTGTTAATCAATAATCAATAATCAATGATCGATAGTAGTGATTTGATCTTACTGTTGGTCTGGTTGTTGCTCTGTTAATCAATAATCAATGATCGATAGTAGTGATTGATCTTACTGTGTTGGTCTGGTTGTTGCTCTGTTAATCAATAATCAATGATCGATAGTAGTGATTGATCTTACTGTTGTTGGTCTGGTTGTTGCTCTGTTAATCAATAATCAATGATCGATGTAGTGATTGATCTTACTGTTGTTGGTCTGGTTGTTGCTCTGTTAATCAATAATCAATGATCGATAGTAGTGATTGATCTTACTGTTGGTCTGTTGTTGCTCTGCTAATCAATAATCAATGATCGATAGTGATTGATCTTACTGTTGTGGTCTGGTTGTTGCTCTGTTAATCAATAATCAATGATCGATAGTAGTGATTGATCTTACTGTTGTTGGTCTGGTTGTTGCTCTGTTAATCAATAATCAATGATCGATAGTAGTGATTGATCTTACTGTTGTTGGTCTGGTTGTTGCTCTGTTAATCAATAATCAATGATCGATAGTGATTGATCTTACTGTTGTTGGTCTGGTTGTTGCTCTGTTAATCAATAATCAATGATCGATAGTGATTGATCTTACTGTTGTTGGTCTGGTTGTTGCTCTGTTAATCAATAATCAATGATCGATAGTAGTGATTGATCTTACTGTTGTTGGTCTGGTTGTTGCTCTGTTAATCAATAATCAATGATCGATAGTAGTGATTGATCTTACTGTTGTTGGTCTGGTTGTTGCTCTGTTAATCAATAATCAATGATCGATAGTAGTGATTGATCTTACTGTTGGTCTGGTTGTTGCTCTGTAATCAATAATCAATGATCGATAGTAGTGATTGATCTTACTGTTGGTCTGGTTGTTGCTCTGCTAATCAATAATCAATGATCGATAGTAGTGATTGATCTTACTGTTGTTGGTCTGGTTGTTGCTCTGTTAATCAATAATCAATGGATCGATAGTAGTGATTGATCTTACTGTTGGTCTGGTTGTTGCTCTGTTAATCAATAATCAATGATCGATAGTAGTGATTGATCTTACTGTTGGTCTGGTTGTTGCTCTGTTAATCAATAATCAATGATCGATAGTAGTGATTGATCTTACTGTTGGTCTGGTTGTTGCTCTGTTAATCAATAATCAATGATCGATAGTAGTGATTGATCTTACTGTTGTTGGTCTGGTTGTTGCTCTGCTAATCAATAATCAATGATCGATAGTGATTGATCTTACTGTTGTTGGTCTGGTTGTTGCTCTGTTAATCAATAATCAATGATCGATAGTAGTGATTGATCTTACTGTTGTTGGTCTGGTTGTTGCTCTGCTAATCAATAATCAATGATCGATAGTAGTGATTGATCTTACTGTTGTTGGTCTGGTTGTTGCTCTGTTAATCAATAATCAATGATCGATAGTAGTGATTGATCTTACTGTTGGTCTGGTTGTTGCTCTGTTAATCAATAATCAATGATCGATAGTGATTGATCTTACTGTTGTTGGTCTGGTTGTTGCTCTGCTAATCAATAATCAATGATCGATAGTAGTGATTGATCTTACTGTTGTTGGTCTGGTTGTTGCTCTGTTAATCAATAATCAATGATCGATAGTAGTGATTGATCTTACTGTTGTGGTCTGGTTGTTGCTCTGCTAATCAATAATCAATGATCGATAGTAGTGATTGATCTTACTGTTGTTGGTCTGGTTGTTGCTCTGTTAATCAATAATCAATGATCGATAGTAGTGATTGATCTTACTGTTGGTCTGGTTGTTGCTCTGCTAATCAATAATCAATGATCGATAGTGATTGATCTTACTGTTGTTGGTCTGGTTGTTGCTCTGCTAATCAATAATCAATGATCGATAGTAGTGATTGATCTTACTGTTGTTGGTCTGGTTGTTGCTCTGCTAATCAATAATCAATGATCGATAGTAGTGATTGATCTTACTGTTGTTGGTCTGGTTGTTGCTCTGTTAATCAATAATCAATGATCGATAGTAGTGATTGATCTTACTGTTGTTGGTCTGGTTGTTGCTCTGCTAATCAATAATCAATGATCGATAGTAGTGATTGATCTTACTGTTGTTGGTCTGGTTGGTCCTCTGTTAATCAATAATCAATGATCGATAGTAGTGATTGATCTTACTGTTGTTGGTCTGGTTGTTGCTCTGTTAATCAATAATCAATGATCGATAGTGATTGATCTTACTGTTGTTGGTCTGGTTGTTGCTCTGCTAATCAATAATCAATGATCGATAGTAGTGATTGATCTTACTGTTGTTGGTCTGGTTGTTGCTCTGCTAATCAATAATCGATAGTAGTGATTGATCTTACTGTTGTTGGTCTGGTTGTTGCTCTGTTAATCAATAATCAATGATCGATAGTAGTGATTGATCTTACTGTTGTTGGTCTGGTTGTTGCTCTGCTAATCAATAATCAATGATCGATAGTAGTGATTGATCTTACTGTTGTTGGTCTGGTTGTTGCTCTGTTAATCAATAATCAATGATCGATAGTAGTGATTGATCTTACTGTTGGTCTGGTTGTTGCTCTGTTAATCAATAATCAATGATCGATAGTGATTGATCTTACTGTTGTTGGTCTGGTTGTTGCTCTGTTAATCAATAATCAATGATCGATAGTAGTGATTGATCTTACTGTTGGTCTGGTTGTTGCTCTGTTAATCAATAATCAATGATCGATAGTGATTGATCTTACTGTTGTTGGTCTGGTTGTTGCTCTGTTAATCAATAATCAATGATCGATAGTAGTGATTGATCTTACTGTTGTTGGTCTGGTTGTTGCTCTGTTAATCAATAATCAATGATCGATAGTAGTGATTGATCTTACTGTTGGTCTGGTTGTTGCTCTGTTAATCAATAATCAATGATCGATAGTAGTGATTGATCTTACTGTTGTTGGTCTGGTTGTTGCTCTGTTAATCAATAATCAATGATCGATAGTAGTGATTGATCTTACTGTTGTTGGTCTGGTTGTTGCTCTGTTAATCAATAATCAATGATCGATAGTAGTGATTGATCTTACTGTTGTTGGTCTGGTTGTTGCTCTGTTAATCAATAATCAATGATCGATAGTAGTGATTGATCTTACTGTTGTTGGTCTGGTTGTTGCTCTGTTAATCAATAATCAATGATCGATAGTAGTGATTGATCTTACTGTTGTTGGTCTGGTTGTTGCTCTGTTAATCAATAATCAATGATCGATAGTAGTGATTGATCTTACTGTTGTTGGTCTGGTTGTTGCTCTGTTAATCAATAATCAATGATCGATAGTAGTGATTGATCTTACTGTTGGTCTGGTTGTTGCTCTGTTAATCAATAATCAATGATCGATAGTAGTGATTGATCTTACTGTTGTTGGTCTGGTTGTTGCTCTGTTAATCAATAATCAATGATCGATAGTAGTGATTGATCTTACTGTTGTTGGTCTGGTTGTTGCTCTGTTAATCAATAATCAATGATCGATAGTAGTGATTGATCTTACTGTTGTTGGTCTGGTTGTTGCTCTGTTAATCAATAATCAATGATTGATAGTAGTGATTGATCTTACTGTTGTTGGTCTGGTTGTTGCTCTGTTAATCAATAATCAATGATCGATAGTAGTGATTGATCTTACTGTTGTTGGTCTGGTTGTTGCTCTGTTAATCAATAATCAATGATCGATAGTAGTGATTGATCTTACTGTTGTTGGTCTGGTTGTTGCTCTGTTAATCAATAATCAATGATCGATAGTAGTGATTGATCTTACTGTTGTTGGTCTGGTTGTTGCTCTGTTAATCAATAATCAATGATCGATAGTAGTGATTGATCTTACTGTTGTTGGTCTGGTTGTTGCTCTGTTAATCAATAATCAATGATCGATAGTGATTGATCTTACTGTTGTTGGTCTGGTTGTTGCTCTGTTAATCAATAATCAATGATCGATAGTAGTGATTGATCTTACTGTTGTTGGTCTGGTTGTTGCTCTGTTAATCAATAATCAATGATCGATAGTAGTGATTGATCTTACTGTTGTTGGTCTGGTTGTTGCTCTGTTAATCAATAATCAATGATCGATAGTAGTGATTGATCTTACTGTTGTTGGTCTGGTTGTTGCTCTGTTAATCAATAATCAATGATCGATAGTAGTGATTGATCTTACTGTTGTTGGTCTGGTTGTTGCTCTGCTAATCAATAATCAATGATCGATAGTAGTGATTGATCTTACTGTTGTTGGTCTGGTTGTTGCTCTGCTAATCAATAATCAATGATCGATAGTAGTGATTGATCTTACTGTTGTTGGTCTGGTTGTTGCTCTGTTAATCAATAATCAATGATCGATAGTAGTGATTGATCTTACTGTTGTTGGTCTGGTTGTTGCTCTGTTAATCAATAATCAATAATCGATAGTAGTGATTGATCTTACTGTTGGTCTGGTTGTTGCTCTGTTAATCAATAATCAATGATCGATAGTAGTGATTGATCTTACTGTTGTTGGTCTGGTTGTTGCTCTGTTAATCAATAATCAATGATCGATAGTAGTGATTGATCTTACTGTTGTTGGTCTGGTTGTTGCTCTGTTAATCAATAATCAATGATCGATAGTAGTGATTGATCTTACTGTTGTTGGTCTGGTTGTTGCTCTGTTAATCAATAATCAATGATCGATAGTAGTGATTGATCTTACTGTTGTTGGTCTGGTTGTTGCTCTGTTAATCAATAATCAATGATCGATAGTAGTGATTGATCTTACTGTTGTTGGTCTGGTTGTTGCTCTGTTAATCAATAATCAATGATCGATAGTGATTGATCTTACTGTTGTTGGTCTGGTTGTTGCTCTGTTAATCAATAATCAATGATCGATAGTAGTGATTGATCTTACTGTTGTTGGTCTGGTTGTTGCTCTGTTAATCAATAATCAATGATCGATAGTAGTGATTGATCTTACTGTTGTTGGTCTGGTTGTTGCTCTGTTAATCAATAATCAATGATCGATAGTAGTGATTGATCTTACTGTTGTTGGTCTGGTTGTTGCTCTGCTAATCAATAATCAATGATCGATAGTAGTGATTGATCTTACTGTTGTTGGTCTGGTTGTTGCTCTGTTAATCAATAATCAATGATCGATAGTAGTGATTGATCTTACTGTTGTTGGTCTGGTTGTTGCTCTGTTAATCAATAATCAATGATCGATAGTAGTGATTGATCTTACTGTTGTTGGTCTGGTTGTTGCTCTGTTAATCAATAATCAATGATCGATAGTAGTGATTGATCTTACTGTTGTTGGTCTGGTTGTTGCTCTGCTAATCAATAATCAATGATCGATAGTAGTGATTGATCTTACTGTTGTTGGTCTGGTTGTTGCTCTGTTAATCAATAATCAATGATCGATAGTAGTGATTGATCTTACTGTTGTTGGTCTGGTTGTTGCTCTGCTAATCAATAATCAATGATCGATAGTAGTGATTGATCTTACTGTTGTTGGTCTGGTTGTTGCTCTGCTAATCAATAATCAATGATCGATAGTAGTGATTGATCTTACTGTTGTTGGTCTGGTTGTTGCTCTGCTCCTCCCCTCCTCCGGTGGCCTGCCTGCGGGCCTCTGTCCTCGCCTTCTTGCGGTAAACCCTGAGCAGGGCGCTGGACTTGATGTCGCAGAGGTCCCGGTTCTGGTCCCGGTTCGTGGAGCAGTCCACCTGCTGGCACGGCGGCTTCCCGTTGACCGGGAACCCGACCAGGACCAGGTCGCAGTGGGTCTGGTTGCAGCACGCCTCCAGGCAGCTCCTCTCGATGGCCGGCTGGAGGGACAGGAAGGTCGGCCCGTGGTCCGGGTAGTTGGACTGGATCCACTCACAGCCCAGAACCGGACCGGTACCGGCCAGGACCAGGACCAGGAGGCAGACCGCCAGGAGACTCGACCCGTTCATGTTCCTCTCTGGTTCTGGTTCTGGTTCTGGTTCTGGTTTCAATCTAAAGTCTGAAGTAAAGGTAGCAACGTCTCTCAGCTCCGCGCGCTCGATCGACTCACTTCCTGTTTGGTGGCTCTTTGTTGTCGCAGATACATTTACCTGAAAGACAGGTGAGGTCACTGCAGCCACGCCCACCCGCCCTACGTCACCACCGCATTACGTCATTAATATAATATGTCATAAATATTGGTTTTATTCTTACTGGATGTGTTTGACATGTTCAGTTATACATTTATATATATACATACATATATGTATGTATATATATAAAGATGTATGTGTATATAAATATATATATACACATACATTTATATGTATATATATATAAAGATGTATGTGTATATATATATATATATATACATACATATATGTATGTATATATATAAAGATGTATGTGTATATAAATATATATATACACATACATTTATATGTATATATATATAAAGATGTATGTGTATATAAATATATATATACACATACATTTATATGTATATATATATAAAGATGTATGTGTATATAAATATATATATACACATACATTTATATGTATATATATATAAAGATGTATGTGTATATATATATATATATACACATACATTTATATGTATATATATATAAAGATGTATGTGTATATAAATATATATATACACATACATTTATATGTATATATATACATACATATATGTATGTGTATATAAATATATATATACATACATCTTTATATATATAAAGATGTATGTGTATATAAATATATATATATACATACATATATGTATGTATATATATAAAGATGTATGTGTATATAAATATATATATACATACATATATGTATGTATATATATAAATGTATGTGTATATAAATGTATATATACATACATATATGTATATATATATATAAAGATGTATGTGTATATAAATATATATATACATACATATATGTATGTATATATATAAAGATGTATGTGTATATAAATATATATATATACATACATATATGTATGTATATATATAAAGATGTATGTGTATATAAATATATATATACACATACATTTATATGTATATATATATATAAAGATGTATGTGTATATAAATGTATATATACATACAGCTCTGGAAAAAATGAAGAGACCACTTCAAAATGATCACTTTCTCTGGTTTTACTATTTATTGGTATGTGTTTGAGTAAAATTAAAATGTTTGTTTTATTCTATAAACTACTGACAACATTTCTCCCAAATCTAAATCTAAATCTAAATATTGTCATTTAGAGCATTTATTATCAGAAAATGACAACTGGTCAAAATAACAAACAGAGTCAGTGTTTTCAGATCTGGAATAATGCAAAGAAAACCATCAGAGAAGATGACCTTCCTCCAGTCCTCTATGGTCCAATCCTTATGGTCTTTTGAAACCTCAGCCTGGCTCTTCTTTGCTTCTTTGGTGCTCTGACAATGTTCCCCAACTCTGAGGAGTGGTTTTTCCAGCAGGACAATGCTCCATGCCACACAGCCAGGTCAGTGATGGTGTGGATGAAGGACCACCAGATCAGGACCCTGTCATGGCCAGCCCAATCTCCAGACCTGAATCCCATTGAAAACCTCTGGAATGTGATCAAGAGGAAGATGGATGGTCACAAGCCCTCAAACAAAGCCCAGCTGAGGAGTGGCATAAAGTCCCCCAACAGCAATGTGAAAGACTGGTGGAGAGCATGCCAAGACGCATGAAAGCTGTGATTGTAAATCAAGGTTATTCCACCACATATTGATTTGTGAACTCTTCCTAAGTTAAAACATTAGTATTGTGTTGTTTAAACATTAATATGAACTTGTTTTCTTTGCATTATTCCAGATCTGAAAACACTGACTCTGTTTTGTTATTTTGACCAGTTTGTCATTTTCTGCAAATAAATGCTCTAAATGACAATATTTATATTTATATCTGAAATTTGGGAGAAATGTTGTCAGTAGTTTATAGAATAAAACAAACATTTAAATTTTACCCAAACACATACCAATACATAGTAAAACCAGAGAAACTGAAAATTTTGAAGTGGTCTCTTAATTCTTTCCAGAGCTGTATATATATACACATACATATATATATATATAATCATACATATATATATATATGTATACGTACATATATATATATATATACACATACTGTACATATATATATATATATATATATATATACAGACGTAGGCAAAATTGTTGGTACTCTTCCGTTAAAGAGAGAAAAACCCACAATGGTCACTGAAATAACTTGAAACTGACAAAAGTAATAATAAATAAAAATTTACTGAAAACGAACTAATGAAAATCAGACATTGTTTTTGAATTGTGGTTCAACAGAATCCTTTTAAAAAACAAACTAATGAAACTGGCCTAGACAAAAATGATGGTACCCCTAGAAAAGATGTAAAATAATGTGACCATAGGGACATGTTAAACTAAGGTGTGTCCTGTAAATAGCATCACAGGTATCTTCAAACTTGTAATCAGTCAGTCTGCCTATTTAAAGGGTGAAAAGTAGTCACTGTGCTGTTTGGCATCATGGTGTGTACCACACTGAACATGGACCACAGAAAGCTAAGGAGAGAGTTGTCTCAGGAGATCAGAAAGAACATTATAGACCTTCATGTTAAAGGTAAAGGCTATAAGACCATCTCCAAGCAGCTTGATGTTCCTGTGACTACAGCTGCTCATATTATTCAGAAGTTTAAGGTCCATGGGACTGTAGCCAACCTCCCTGGACGTGGCCGCAAGAGGAACATTGATGACATATTGAAGAGACGGATAATACGAATGGTAACCAAAGAGCCCAGAACAACTTCCAAAGAGATTAGAGGTGAACTCCAAGGTCAAGGTACATCAGTGTCAGATCGCACCATCCGTCACTGTTTGAGCCAAAGTGGACTTAATGGAAGACAACCGAGGAGGACACCAAATCATAAAAAAGCGAGACTGGAATTTTCCAAAATGCATATTGACAAGCCACAAAGCTTCTGGGAGAATGTCCTTTGGACAGATGAGACAAAACTGGAGCTTTTCGGCAAGTCACATCAGCTCTATGTTCACAGACGAAGAGATGAAGCATCCAAAGAAAAGAACACTGTACCTAATGTGAAACATGGAGGAGGCTCGGTTATGTTCTGGGGCTGCTTTGTTGCATCTGGCACAGGGTGTCTTGAATCTGTGCAGGGTGCAATGAAATCTCAAGACTATCAAGGCATTCTGGAGCGAAATGTGCTGCCCAGTGTCAGAAAGCTTGGTCTCCGTCGCAGGTCATGGGTCCTCAAACAGGATAATGACCCAAAACACAGCTAAAAACACCCAAGAATGGCTAAGAACTAAACATTGGACTATTCTGAAGTGGCCTTCTATGAGCCCGGATCTAAATCCTATTGAACATCTGTGGAAGGAGCTGAAACATGCATTTGGAAAAGGCACCCTTCAAACCTGAGACAGCTGGAGCAGTTTGCTCACGAGGAGTGGGCCAACATACCTGTGGACAGGTGCAGAAGTCTCATTGAGAGTTACAGAAATCACTTGTTTGCAGTGATTGCCTCAAAAGGTTGTGCAACTAAATATTAAGTTAAGAGTACCATCATTTTTGTCAAGGCCAGTTTCATTAGTTTGTTTTTTTAAATGATTCTGCTGAACCATAATTCAAAAACAATATCTGATTTTCATTAGTTAATTTTCAGTGAATTTTTATTTATTATTACTTTTGTCAGTTTCAAGTTATTTCAGTGACCTTTGTGGGTTTTTCTCTCTTTAACGGAACGTTACCAACAACTTTGCCTACGTCTGTATATGTACATACACATATGTATATAACCTGCATGTCTTTGGACTGTGAGAGGAAACCTGAGAACTGGAGTAAACCCACCCTAACCTGCATGTCTATGACTGTGGGAGGAAACCTGAGAACCGGAGTAAACCCACCCTAACCTGGTTGTCTTTGGACTGTGGGAGGAAACCTGAGAACCGGAGTAAACCCACCCTAACCTGCATGTCTTTGGACTGTGGTAGGAAACCTGAGAACCGGAGTAAACCCACTCTAACCTGCATGCTTTGGACTGTGGGAGGAAACCTGAGAACCCGGAGTAAACCCACACTAACCTGCATGTTTTTGGACTGTGGGAGGAAACCTGAGAACCATGAGTAAACCCACGCTAACCTGCATGTCTTTGGACTGTGGGAGGAAACCTGAGAACTGGAGTAAACCCACACTAACCTGCATGTCTTTGGACTGTGGGAGGAAACCTGAGAACCCGGAGTAAACCCACGCTAACCTGCTTGTCTTTGGACTGTGGGAGGAAACCTGAGAACCCGGAGTAAACCCACGCTAACCTGCTTGTCTTTGGACTGTGGGAGGAAACCTGAGAACCGCAGTAAACCCACCCTAACCTGCAAGTCTTTGGACTGTGGGAGGTAACCTGAGAACCCGGAGTAAGCCCACCCTAACCTGCATGTCTTTGGAAGGTCGGAGAAAACATGAGAACCGGAGTAAACCCACTCTAACCTGCATGTCTTTGGACTTTGGGAGGAAACCTGAGAACCCGCAGTAAACCCACCCTAACCTGCATGTCTTTGGACTGTGGTAGGAAACCTGAGAACCGGAGTAAACCCACCCTAACCTGCATGTCTTTGGACTGTGGTAGGAAACCTGAGAACCGGAGTAAACCCACCCTAACCTGCATGTCTTTGGACTGTGGGAGGAAACCTGAGATCCCGGAGTAAACCCATGCTAACCAGCATGCTTTGGACTGTGGTAGGAAACCTGAGAACCAGAGTAAACACACGCTAACCTGCTTGTCTTTGAACTGTGGGAAGAAACCTGAGAACCGGAGTAAACCCACGCTAACCTGCATGTCTTTGGACTGTGGGAGGAAACCTGAGAACCGGAGTAAACCCACGCTAACCTGCATGTCTTTGGACTGTGGGAGGAAACCTGAGAACCGGAGTAAACCCATCCTAACCTGCATGTCTTTGGACTGTGGGAGGAAACCTGAGAACCGGAGTAAACCCACGCTAACCTGCATGTCTTTGGACTGTGGGAGGAAACCTGAGAACCGGAGTAAACCCACGCTAACCTGCATGTCTTTGGACTGTGGTAGGAAACCTGAGAACCCTGAATTAATCAGATAGGTGATCAAATAAAACGCTGCACAGGTGGATCTAAATCAATAATTAATTTGATTACTGTTATATTTATTATTATCATTAGTCTCAATAACTAATCAATAACTAATCAATAACTTAATAACTAAAGTAAAGGTTTAAAGACCAACGGTACGGACACACTTCAGATCAGAACAGGTCCTTTGTTGAACATTTAATAACAGATCAATTAAACATCATCAATCATCGATCACAGAATCCACTCAGGAACGTCTAAATTCATATTTATTAATAGATAAATGGATCAAATAAATTAACTGTTTTCATCTAAATAAAGCAATGAAACAAAATAACAATAATAAAATAATAAAACATGAATAAATAAAAACATTCATCAACAATTTCAACAGAAATAAAACAATAATTATTTGTTTTTAAATTAATCATGTATAAGTTATTTTTTATCTAAAGTGCATCAGTGCTTTTATTCATAACTTTACATCGTGACGGTCCTTGACGATCCGTGACGGTCCGTGACGATCCGTGACGGTCTTTGACGGTCCGTGATTGGTCTTTGACGATCCGTGACGGTCCGTGACGATCCGTGACGGTCCTTGACGGTCCGTGATTGGTCTTTGACGATCCGTGACGGTCCGTGACGATCCGTGACGATCCGTGACGGTCCGTGACGATCCGTGGCGGTCAGTGACGGTCCGTGACGATCCGTGACGGTCCGTGACGATCCGTGACGGTCAGTGACGGTCCCTGACGATCCGTGGCGGTCCGTGACTGTCCAGGATGATCCCTGACGGTCCCTGACGGTCCCTGACGGTCCATCAATCTGAAACTGGACTGACCTGTAAAACACACACAGAATTCAGAAACAGAAAGTGTGGAAGTGAAACTGGTCCTCACAGAGACAGCAGGATGAGACAACACAGACCTTGTTCTGGCAGAATCCCTGACCCAGGATCAGACCCAGCAGCGAGTTCAGGACGTTGGCTCCACAGAGGAGAACCTGCAGCCCGCTGGCGCCCCCCATCACACTGAACAGAACCACGTTCCACTGAACCACCCCCCTGGGCTCCAGACACACTCCAGACCACAGAGTCCTGTTATACAGGTAGCCTGCATGACTGGACCAGAGACACCGGAGGATTACAGGTACAGCTACAGGTACAGGTACAGGTACAGCTACAGCTACAGGTACAGCTACAGGTACAGGTACAGGTACAGCTACAGCTACAAGTACAGCTACAGGTACAGGTACAGGTACAGCTACAGCTACAAGTACAGGTACAGCTACAGGTACAGCTACAGGTACAGCTACAGGTACAGCTACAGCTACAAGTACAGGTACAGCTACAGGTACAGCTACAGGTACAGCTACAGGTACAGCTACAGCTACAAGTACAGCTACAGGTACAGCTACAGGTACAGCTACAGCTACAGGTACAGGTACAGGTACAACTACAGCTACAGGTACAGGTACAGGTAGAGGTACAACTACAGGTACAGCTACAGGTACAGCTACAGGTACAGTCAGAGTATCAGGTTGGTAGGGTAACATCCAGATGTGCCTCACCGGTCTGGGACGGGGTGTAGCGGGACCCCCCAGGTCGGACCGGAGCTGGTGTTATAAAGACAGAGAGGACCCTGAGAGAGACCGGTAGCACTGACCAGACAGCAGAACCCAGCAGCCAGCACAACCACACAGCTGTACACCACCTGACACAACATCTGGATACAGATAGAGAAACATCTGTAACACCTGGCACAACATCTGGATACAGAAAGAAACATCTGTAACACCTGGCACAACATCTGGATACAGACAGAGAAACATCTGTAACACCTGGCACAACATCTGGATAGACAGAGAAACATCTGTAACACTGGGCACAACATCTGGATACAGACAGAGACACATCTGTAACACCGGGCACAATATCTGGACACAGAAAGAGAAACTTCTGTAACACCTGACTCAACATCTGGACACAGAAAGAGAAACATCTGTAACACCGGGCACAACATCTGGATACAGAAAGAAACATCTGTAAAAACTGACACAACATCTGGGTACAAACAGAGAAAAAATCTGTAACACCTGACACAACATCTGGATACAGACAGAGAAACATCTGTAACACCTGACACAACATCTGGATACAGACAGAGAAACATCTGTAACACCTGGCACAACATCTGAATGGACAGAGAAACATCAGTAACACCGGGCACAACATCTGGATACAGACAGAGACACATCTGTAACACCGGGCACAACATCTGGACACAGAAAGAGAAACTTCTGTAACACCTGACTCAACATCTGGACAGAGACAGAGAAACATCTGTAACACCGGGCACAACATCTGGATACAGAAAGAGAAACATCTGTAACACCTGACTCAACATCTGGACACAGACAGAGAAACATCTGTAACACCTGACTCAACATCTGGACACAGACAGAGAAACATCTGTAACACCTGACTCAACATCTGGACACAGACAGAGAAACATCTGTAACACCGGGCACAACATCTGGATACAGAAAGAAACATCTGTTATACCTGACACAACATCTGGATACAGACAAAGAAACATCTGTAACACCTGACTCAACATCTGGACACAGAAAGAGAAACATCTGTAACACCGGGCACAACATCTGGATACAGAAAGAAACATCTGTAAAAACTGACACAACATCTGGGTACAGACAGAGAAACATCTGTAACACCTGATACAACATCTGGATACAAACAGAGAAACATCTGTAACACCTGATACAACATCTGGATACAGACAAAGAAACATCTGTAACACCTGACACACCATCTGGATACAGACAGAGAAACATCTGTAACACCTGACACAACATCTGGATACAGACAGAGAAACATCTGTAACACCGGGCACAACATCTGGATACAGATAGAGAAACATCTGTAACACCTGGCAAAACATCTGTATACAGACAGAGAAACATCTGTAACACCGGGCACAACATCTGGATACAGAGAGAAACATCTGTAACACATGTCACAACATCTGGATGCAGACAAAGAAACATCTGTAACACCTGGCACAACATCTGGATACAGAAAGAAACATCTGTAACACCTGGCAAAACATCTGTATACAGACAGAGAAACATCTGTAACACCGGGCACAACATCTGGATACAGAAAGAAACATCTGTTACACCTGACACAACATCTGGATACAGACAAAGAAACATCTGTAACACCTGACATAACATCTGGATACAGACAGAAACATCTGTAACACCTGAGACAACATCTGGATACAGACAGAGAAACATCTGTAACACCGGGCACAACATCTGGATACAGACAGAGAAACATCTGTAACACCGGACACAACATCTGGATACAGAGAGAAACATCTGTAACACCTAACAGAACATCCAGGTGTTCCGGTCGTCCGTAATCAGAAACATCTGCCTACCTGACGTCTGAAAGCACAGCAGCCTGTCGTTCTGCTGCTCTGAACAAACTGCTGAGCTGCGATCAGAACCTGAATCAGAGGACAGAGACAGCAGGATGTCTATCAGAGGACAGAGACAGCAGGATGTCTATCAGAGGACAGAGACAGCAGGAGGTCTATCAGAGGAGAGAGATAGCAGGATGTCCATCAGAGGACAGAGACAGCAGGATGTCTATCAGAGGACAGAGACGAGGACAGAGACAGCAGGATGTCTATCAGAGGACAGAGACAGCAGGATGTCTATCAGAGGACAGAGACAGCAGGATGTCCATCAGAGGACAGAGACAGCAGGATGTCTATCAGAGGACAGAGATAGCAGGATGTCCATCAGAGGACAGAGACAGCAGGATGTCCATCAGAGGAGAGAGATAGCAGGATGTCCATCAGAGGACAGACAGCAGGATGTCCATCAGAGGACAGAGACAGCAGGATGTCTATAGCATGTGACATCACACGTCACCTGACCTACCAGGAAGCCCGACCCCCACAGGCCCGTGGCCCAGGTGGCCTCTCTGGTCACATGACCCTCCAACAGGAAGTGGATCTTCAGGTCAGGGAGCAGCAGCAGGATGTTGGACAGCGAGCAGACGATCGCCATGGGAACCAGAGAGATGGCGACACAGCGCAGACACCTGGACACACACATCTGTGGGCCATCAGGCGGTTAGCATAGCGTCGCTACGGAGCAGAGCCCGGTTTGGTTTTGTTTAATTCATTATTAATAATATTCATTAACACATTCATTGCTGCAGATTAAGTTTCTGTTTCTGATGAACAAATCAATGAATTAAATCAAAGAGTTTCAGTTCTACTCTTGAGAAATACATCGGACTTGTTTGGAGACTTTAAAGTGATTAAACATGATTATTATTCAACACTTTAAACATTAATATATATTATTATTATTATTATTATTTACATGTTATTGGTCTCAGATGATGGTTCATGTGTTAATGAGATAATTAAACTCACCCTGAAGATCAGACAGACGATCCAGAGACAGAGGTTCAGAGACGTCTGAGGAACCGACGGAGACATTTATAACCGCTGACACACGGAGACACGCCCACGACCATATATGGAAACAGGAAGCTTGACACGGTTAACATAAGGTTAAGAAATAAGGTTCAACCAACAGCGCGGAGCTAACGAAGAAATCCCCGTCCAGCTGCTGAGACTGAAAGAGCTTCAGATCATCACCAGCATGGAGGTCAGAGGTCACCAAGCCAGTCAACACAGTGAGGAGTATTATAGATCTATATATATATTATATATAGATCCAGATGTGACTCTGAGTCCACTTCATCTTTTTCTGTTTTTAGTTCAGTCGTCTTCTTTTAGCTCGTCTGTGTCACCGTGAGTCACTCTGGTGGTGGACAGGACAGACTGACGCCATCAGCAGGGTTCTGGTTTATTCTTCATGTCACATATTTCACTATTTAACCATCAGAACCGACTCGGCATCAGCAGAGAGGTGATGTTTAAAGAGTCGGATCAGACGGCCACCGTGTCAACCACCGTGTGAACCACGACGTCTCTGATCCACGAGGACAGACGTCAGCATCAGGATCCTCCAGGGTCACATGACCACAGAGAAACCACAGAGAGCTGATGAAACTTCCTCAAAGTGGACCTGCAGACAGCAGCTTGTTAATCATTGTCATAGTCATTGTTAATAGCTGAACATTACTATTGTTAATAACTGAACATTACTATTGTTAATAACTGAACATTACTATTGTTAATAATCAAACATGACTATTGTTAATAACTGAACATTACTATTGTTAATAACTAAACATTACTATTGTTAATAACTAAACATTACTATTGTTAATAACTGAACATTACTATTGTTAATAACTGAACATTACTATTGTTAATAATCAAACATGACTATTGTTAACTGAACATTACTATTGCTAATAACTGAACATTACTATTGTTAGTAACTGAACATTACTATTGTTAATAACTGAACATTACTATTGTTAATAACTGAACATTACTGTTGTTAATAATCAAACATGACTATTGTTAATAACTGAAAATTACTATTGTTAATAACTGAACATTACTATTGTTAATAATCAAACATGACTATTGTTAATAACTGAACATTACTATTGTTAATAACTAAACATTACTATTGTTAATAACTAAACATTACTATTGTTAATAACTGAACATTACTATTGTTAGTAACTGAACATTATTATTGTTAATAACTGAACATTACTATTGTTAGTAACTGAACATTACTATTGTTAATAATCAAACATGACTATTGTTAATAATCAAACATGACTATTGTTAACTGAACATTACTATTGCTAATAACTGAACATTACTATTGTTAGTAACTGAACATTACTATTGTTAATAACTGAACATTACTATTGTTAATAACTGAACATTACTGTTGTTAATAATCAAACATGACTATTGTTAATAACTGAACATTACTATTGTTAATAACTAAACATGACTATTGTTAATAACTAAACATTACTATTGTTAATAACTGAACATTACTATTGTTAATAACTGAACATTACTATTGTTAATAACTGAACATTACTATTGTTAATAACTAAACATTACTATTGTTTATAACTAAACATTACTATTGTTAATAACTGAACATTACTATTGTAAGTAACTGAACATTACTATTGTTAGTAACTGAACATTACTATTGTTAATAACTGAACATTACTATTGTTAATAACTGAACATTACTGTTGTTAATAATCAAACATGACTATTGTTAATAACTGAACATTACTATTGTTAATAACTAAACATGACTATTGTTAATAACTAAACATTACTATTGTTAATAACTGAACATTACTATTGTTAATAACTGAACATTACTATTGTTAATAACTGAACATTACTATTGTTAATAACTAAACATGACTATTGTTAATAACTAAACATTACTATTGTTAATAACTAAACATTACTATTGTTAATAACTGAACATTACTATTGTAAGTAACTGAACATTACTATTGTTAATAACTAAACATTACTATTGTTAATAACTGAACATTACTATTGTTAATAACTGAACATTACTATTGTTAATAACTACACATTACTATTGTTAATAACTGAACATTACTATTGTTAGTAACTGAACATTACTATTGTTAATAACTGAACATTACTATTGTTAATATTCAAACATGACTATTGTTAATAACTGAACATTACTATTGTTAATAACTGATCATTACTATTGTTAATAATCAAACATTACTATTGTTAATAACTGAACATTACTATTGTTAATAACTAAACATTACTATTGTTAATAACTGAACATTACTATTGTTAATAACTGAACATTACTATTGTTAATAACTGAACATTACTATTGTTAATAATCAAACATGACTATTGTTAATAACTGAACATTACTATTGCTAATAACTGAACATTACTATTGTTAATAACAACATTACTATTGTTAATAATCAAACATGACTATTGTTAATAACTAAACATTACTATTGTTAATAACTGAACATTACTATTGTTAATAACAAACATCAGAAATGTTAATAACTGAACATTACTATTAATAACTAAACATTACTATTGTTAATAACTGAACATTACAATTGTTATAACTGAACATTACTATTGTTAATAACTGAACATTACTATTGTTAATAACTGAACATTACTATTGTTAATAATCAAACATGACTATTGTTAATAACTGAACATTACTATTGTTAATAACTAAACATTACTATTGTTAATAGCTGAACATTATTAATAACTTAACATTACTATTAATAACTAAACATTACTATTGTTAATAACTGAACATTACAATTGTTATAACTGAACATTACTATTGTTCATAACTGAACATTACTATTGTTAATAACTGAACATAACTATTGTTAAAGGGACTATTTGTAACTTTCAGAAATGCTTCTTAACAGCGACACCTGTGGCCGTGAAATCAACGAAAGTCAGCGTCGGGCTCGCGCTTGCTCGCTCTAAATACAGACGTAGGCAAAATTGTTGGTACTCTTCCGTTAAAGAAAGAAAAACCCACAAAGGTCACCAAAATAACTTGAAACTGAGAAAAGTAATAATAAATAAAAATGTATTGAAAATTAACTAATGAAAATGAGACATTGCTTTTGAATTTTGGTTCAACAGAATCATTTTAAAAAACAAACTAATGAAACTGGCCTGGACAAAAATGATGGTACTCTTAACTTAATATTTAGTTGCACAACCTTTTGAGGCAATCACTGCAAACAAGTGATTTCTGTAACTCTCAATGAGACTTCTGCACCTGTCGACAGGTATGTTGGCCCACTCCTCGTGAGCAAACTGCTCCAGCTGTCTCAGGTTTGAAGGGTGCCTTCTCCAGACTGCATGTTTCAGCTCCTTCCACAGATGTTCAATAGGATTTAGATCAGGGCTCATAGAAGGCCACTTCAGAACAGTCCAATGTTTAGTTCTTAGCCATTCTTGGGTGTTTTTAGCTGTGTTTTGGGTCATTATCCTGTTTGAGGACCCATGACCTGCAACTGAGACCAAGCTTTCTGACACTGGGCAGCACATTTCACTCCAGAATGCCTTGATAGTCTTCAGATTTCATTGTACCCTGCACAGATTCAAGACACCCTGTGCCAGATGCAACAAAGCAGCCCCAGAACATAACCGAGCCTCCTCCATGTTTCACATTAGGTACAGTGTTCTTTTCTTTGGATGCTTCATCTCTTCGTCTGTGAACATAGAGCTGATGTGACTTGCCAAAAAGCTCCAGTTTTGTCTCATCTGTCCAAAGGACATTCTCCCAGAAGCTTTGTGGCTTGTCAATATGCATTTTGGAAAATTCCAGTCTCGCTTTTTTATGATTTGGTGTCCTCCTCGGTTGTCTTCCATTAAGTCCACTTTGGCTCAAACAGTGACGGATGGTGCGATCGGACACTGATATACCTTGACCTTGGAGTTCACCTCTAATCTCTTTGGAAGTTGTTCTGGGCTCTTTGGTTACCATTCGTATTATCCGTCTCTTCGATTTGTCATCAATGTTCCTCTTGCGGCCACGTCCAGGGAGGTTGGCTACAGTCCCATGGACCTTAAACTTCTGAATCATATGTGCAGCTGTAGTCACAGGAACATCAAGCTGCTTGGAGATGGTCTTATAGCAGTGGTCTCAAACTCAATTTACCTGGGGGCCGCTGGAGGCAGAGTCTGGGTGAGGCTGGGCCACATCAGGTATTCCACAAAAAAAGCTTTGTTAAAAAAAACAACAATCTTCTCAAACGTCATTATTAACAGTTCTTTAACTTGAATGGGTTCTTCTGAACATGAACTGTCCTGAACATTAATGGAACATTGAAGAACATGAACGGTTCTTCTGAACATGGCCTCTATTGCGTCTCCCACTTTTCCTGAAATTGTCTGTGCTCGTCACCAACCTTTCTCTTCACTGCAGGCTTTGAAAAAGACAAGATATATATTCATTCCACTTGGTGTCACTCCGCAATAAAGTTGTGCCTGCTGTGTTTGTGTTGCTCTGCAATTACACCACCAAACCGCTAGTTGGCGGCGGCGTCTCTATGAGTTTCCTTCTTCTTCTTGTACTACAAACAGAAACTGAGGGAGTTGGAGCTAATAACTGTTGAACCACAGAACTTTTACTGACATTACTGCAACGCCGAAAAGAGACAATATATCTGAGTGGATTTGTGTGAACAAACATTGAAAAGATGGAGGCAGAGAGAAGTAGAACTTGGTCCTGGCCGCTCAGCATCGCTGAGAGACTGGACCAATCACAGCTGTTGCGGTCTGCGTCGCCGCGACGTGTAGTTACATTTCTGGAGAGGTGCACGTCAGGCTACGGCGTCGATTACACGCAGAAGTATAAATCAAGCTTTAATCAAGCTTATGCGATGTTACACGGGCGCTGCCATAGTTGTTGTGAAATGTTTCTCTGCTTGCATCAAGCCCGGCCGATTGCCCGTCCCCGGGAGCCAGATACCCCGCTGTGATTGGTAGGTTCGTTCAGCTCGGGCTCGCGCAACAAAGGGACCTTCCACGGCAAACTGCCATTCACATAAAACTCGCGGGCCGAGGGCGCCTGGTTAGCTCAGTTGGTAGAGCGGGCGCCCATGTAACAAGACTTGGTCCTGACCGCGGCGGCCCGGGTTCGAATCCGGCCTGTGGCCCTTTCCGCATCCACTCTCTCTCTCCCCCCTTTCCAAGACTCTATCCACTGTCCTGTCAATAAAAATGAAAAAATGCCCCCAAAAAAAACTTTATAAAAAACTTTATAAAAAAAAAAAAAATTTGCGGGCCGCACTAACATTAAACTTTCATATCAAGGTGGGGGCCACAAAATATCGTCTTGCGGGCCGCAATTGGCCCGCGGGCCGCGAGTTTGAGACCCCTGTCTTATAGCCTTTACCTTTAACATGAAGGTCTATAATGTTCTTTCTGATCTCCTGAGACAACTCTCTCCTTAGCTTTCTGTGGTCCATGTTCAGTGTGGTACACACCATGATGCCAAACAGCACAGTGACTACTTTTCACCCTTTAAATACGCAGACTGACTGATTACAAGTTTGAAGATACCTGTGATGCTATTTACAGGACACACCTTAGTTTAACATGTCCCTATGGTCACATTATTTTACATCTTTTCTAGGGCTACCATCATTTTTGTCTAGGCCAGTTTCATCAATTTTTTTTTTAAAAGGATTCTGTTGAACCACAATTCAAAAGCAACAGCTGATTTTCATTAGTTAATTTTCAGTAATTTTTTATTTATTATTACTTTTGTCAGTTTCAAGTTATTTCAGTGACCATTGTGGGGTTTTCTTTCTTTAACGGAAGAGTACCAACAATTTTGCCTACGTCTGTATACCTGAACGAGCATCACTCAACACAGTGAGGAGACACACGTCAGCTAAAAGCACAATATCACTCTATATTTCAGCTGCTTGGCAGTAATGTTAGCTGACCAGAAGAAGGTCTCTCCATGAACATGATTTAGATCTGGTCCTAGTGTTGGCTTTTCCTGCCTAAGTGCAGGCTGATGCAGCGGGGCTCTGCAGCATGTCTCCTCTGCTCTCTCCGCCCGCAGCTGGAGAGAGCAGAGGAGACACCGGCACCCGGTCGGTAACGAGAGGGTAACATAACTCTCTGAAGAGGTCCGTCACTTCACAAGACACGGGAAAGCTCTGTTGGTCTGGAGGAACTGCAGAATTTATTTCTGCACAAACGTCCCCTGTGCATTCACTAGATATTCTCAGAGCTAAACTAACTCTTCTGCAGTGTGTAGTGAGCGCGCGTTCACGTCTAGAGGTGGAGCGAGACAGCGAGGACGCGCGCGCATTCTGAGTGAAGGAGAGCATGCAGCGGAGACGAGGCTCCAGCCACACGCGAGCGCGCATATGCGAAAGCGCATGTGTGACGACCCGCTACATTTATGCGCGTACAAAGTTACAAATAGTCCCTTTAATAACTGAACATTACTATTGTTAGTAACTGAACATTACTATTGTTACTAACTGAACATTACTATTGTTAATAACTAAACTATTATTGTTAATAACTGAACATTACTATTGTTAATATTCAAACATGACTATTGTTAATAACTGAACAATAATATTTTTAATAACTAAACATTACTATTGTTAATAACTGAACATTACTATTGTTAATAATCAAACATGACTATTGTTAATCAAACATTCCTATTGTTAATAACGAACATCAGAAATGTTAATAACTGAACATTACTATTGTTAATAGCTGAACATTATTATTAATAACTAAACACCATTTGTTAAACTCTAAACCTTTTAAAATCTTATTTCCTTTTCATTATATTTACTTTTAACTTGTAAAAACTGGCAACAGTTCCATAGTGAACAATCATTATCAACCAATATGGCATTTTTCTAAAATAATCCAAGTTTTCCAGAGCTTAAGGTAGAAGATGAAGAAACGCAGCAACCAGAAAACGATATAAAACTTATATTAATATTCTTTGGATTGTTTGAGCTCGTCTGAATGAAGACAAAGACTAAACAGACTACTTCGTACTTCTCCTGTGATGAATACTTCATCACTGTGTAAGAACTGTAGACTTCGTACTTCTCCTGTGATGAATACTTCATCACTGTGTATGAACCGTAGACTTTGTACTTCTACTGTGATGAATACTTCATCACTGTGTATGAACCGTAGACTTTGTACTTCTACTGTGATGAATACTTCATCACTGTGTATGAACCGTAGACTTTGTACTTCTACTGTGATGAATACTTCATCACTGTGTAAGAACTTTAGTGTCCTGATAAAAGAGGCTGCAGTAACAAATATAACATTAATCCGTCACTTTTATTGATTAGAATCAAGGTTTACCTTTAACCTGAGTTTAGACAACACTTCAGACACAAGCTGCTATCTTTCACATGATTTTAGACAAACAAATTTAAACCATTAAAAAAACAACTACATTTGTACTTTGAACTAAATGTGTAATTTTCCAGATTTTAATATTTTAAATAGGGATGCACCAATAACACTTTATTCAGACCGAGTACAAGTACTTACATTTGGGTACTCTCCGATACCGAGTACCGATACGAGTACTTATCTGAGCCTAAAGACCCTCGTTAACAGCCAGCTGGAGGGTGTGAGCGACACACAGCAGGCTGGGGAGTCCCGCATACGAGGCGGTGCGCCGCCACCGGCTCTAGGTCCTCCAGATCGGGGCTGCAACCCACCCGACCCGTCTTGAAACCCGAGCAAGGAGTCTTACGCACGCGCAAGTCAGAGGGCGCAAGCAAAACCCCGTGGAGCAATGAAAGTGAGAGCCGCAGCGCGCCGGCTGTGGTAAAGTGGTATCGGTGCCGTTGTATCGGAGCAGTTTTGCGAGTACAAGTACATGAGCACAGTATCGGACCCGACACCTGATACTGGTATCGGTGCATCCCTAATTTTAAATGTCAGTTTCTTTTTTCCTTTCAGACAAAATCGGATCCAAACAGACAACAACAAATTGAACTGAACCGAACCGTGTTCTAAAATCACTTTTATTTCTTAGAAAACTCAGAGCAGGTCACTGATGATGATCTCAGGTCTGTCAGGCTGCAGCAGTCAGCCGTCACTCCCCAGAAACAACCGCTTCACACGTCTGGAATGGTTCTCGCCGGTGCCACTCAACGCTCACGTTGTTACAGACATCAGAAGAGGGGGATTCTCTGTACGGTGGCCTCTTTAGGACACTTCAGGCCCACAGTTCAGTTCAGGACAGTTCAGCTGCTCAGGCTGAAGAACATCTCAGTCAGAGTGGCCTGTTTGCTGCCTCTGCTGGAGGGACTGGAGGAGGTGGAGGTCTTTGTAAAGGAGGGGGTGGAGGTCTTGGCAGAGGAGGGGGTGGAGGTCTTGGCAGAGGAGGGGGTGGAGGTCTTGGTCTTGCTGGGTGTACTGGAGGTCCCTCTGCCGGTGTGGCGGAGCAGGTAGGGGTCGGAGGATCCTTTCCGTCTGTCGGTGGCTCTCTGCCTCTCCTCCTGGTCCAACTCCTTCTGCAGGAGCAGAGCCAGACGCCGGTCCTCCTCCTCCTGCTGCCGTCTGCTCAGCATCTCCGCCTCCCACTCAGCGACCCCCTGCAGGGCCGACCCCCCCGCCGCCGCCAGAGAGGAGGAGGAGGACGGCAGGGAGCAACAGCCTGTTACCTCCTCGTCCTCCGTCGTCTCAGGCTCCGAGCTCTTCCTCTTGGCCGACGAAGGTCTTCCGTCTCCAGTCAGGTGGACCTCCACAGACGGAGAGGCTGCCGGAGAGGCTGACGGAGGCTCTGGTCTGTCCGGCGGTCTGCAGTAATCCAGTCTGGGGTGGAGACGCTCCACCTGCAGCTTCACTTGAGAGAGGAGGATGTTCTCCTGAAACAAGAAGTGAAAGTTTTAAAAGGGACTGTTTGTGGACACGTGTTTGTTCATCCCAGAATAATAGAAGTTCACTTGTTCCAGATGTGACCGTAAAGCAGATGTTTACATCAGCATACTGAGAGAGATTTCGGATTGAGAGGACGCTGGCGTGTTTGTCGCCGCTTCTCAGTTCCGTAGCAAAACTTCGCTTTTTGTTTAAATCTGTGCCTACATTCACTGCATGTAGGAATAAGTTATCACTATAAGTTGTATTTACACTTCACTGTCTGGTGCTGCTAACTGTCAGAAGATTGTGCACATTTGGCTCTGTGTGCTCGCCTTCTCCAGTGATCAGCTGTTAGCTGTTAGCCGCCGGTCAGCTGTTAGCTCCGCCGACCAAGCGGCGCTATCAACTTACTGTGGATTATCCAACGTCACTCCGCTGCTCACGTTTGGACATCTCCATGCCACGACTCCAGGACTATCCACCTTGTGTTCTGGCTACACTGTTTGCTGCTGCTGTTCTGGCTACATTCCCTGCGGCTGCTGCGGTCCGAGGCTGGGAGCCTCCTCCACGGATTGCGGCTCCAGGATTTAGCCGGCGCTCCACTGCTGCAAACATGGTGTTCATCAAATACTCAACAACGCAACTCCTGGACCTCTTCTGTCACTTCATTCCAAACTGCATCGCTGACATTAAATCCCTCGGACTCCTACGCCGCCCCCGTTATGTCCATAGAGCCTCCAGGTGCAAGTTTGTTTACGCTGATCATGGTATTCCCTCAGTACTGTCTGACAGGCGCTCCAACACGCAGCTACGACGTCATCACAACAAACCACACGTGTGCACCCTGAACAATCTGAGGTCCCTGGTCTGTGTTGACAGTGTCGTTCCCTCCACACCGCCTGCCCCAGCATTCACTAACAACAGTGCAACATTTATGCTGCAGAATGCTCGCTCAATCAACAATAAAGCTCTACTCATCCATGATATCATCACTGACAGGAAAATTGACTTTCTCTGTCTAACTGAGACTTGGCAAAATCAGCAGGATTTCATGGCACTTAATCAAGCCACTCCCCCTGGATATGTCTACATACAAAAGCCTCGCTCCATGGGTCGTGGCGGCGGGCTGGCTGTTATACATCGAGCTGACATCCTGGTCAAAGACCTTCCAGTACCCAATGTCACCTCGTTTGAGTGTGTCATTTTCTCCCTGGTTGGGTCTACACAGCTCCAGGTTGTCCTCATCTACCGCCCCCCTAAAACCTCCACCACCTTCATGTCTGAGCTGTCTGAGCTTCTCACCTCTGTCTGCTCCATGTCTCCATCTACACTCCTGCTCGGTGACTTTAATATTCATGTGGACTCCACCAGCTGCTCGTTTGCCACTGAATTCCTGTCACTGTTGGACTGTTTCAACTTTACACAGCACGTTAAAAGTCCCACCCACACTAAAGGCCACACGCTGGATCTGGTGTGCTCCACTGGCACAACTCCCTCCCATCTGCAGTGCCTGGACCTCGCTGTTTCAGACCATCTCGCTGTTCTCTGCACTGTTCCTGTCACCCTGCCCAGGCAGCGCACAAAACGTACCATCCAGTACAGGAACATCAAGACAGTGAGTACACCAGCTCTGAACGACCTGATAGCGACCCATCTGGCCTCAGATCCACACGACAGCTCTGCTGATGGGCTGGTTGCCCACTACAACGCCACTTTATCCGGCAGCCTTGACTCCCTTGCCCCCCTCAAAACCCGGACTGTCTCCTATACCCGTCCCGCCCCCTGGTTCACCACTGAACTCCGCACCCAGAAGTCCACCGGCCGTCAACTGGAGAGGCGCTGCAAAAGATCTGGCCTCACTGTCCACCTTGAGGCTTATAAAGAGCATGTGAGGGCCTACAAAGTAGCTCTCTCCCAGGCCAAAACACAGTACTACTCCACCCTCATTACCAACCAACAAAA
>NW_027428240.1:0-27500 GCF_043250625.1 Sebastes fasciatus | reverse complement strand
TAATCAGGCTGTAATCAGGCTGTAATCAGGCTGTAATCAGGCTGTAATCAGGCTGTAGTCAGGCTGTAATCAGGCAGTGATCAGGCTGTAATCAGGCTGTAATCAGGCTGTAATCAGGCTGTAATCAGGCAGTGATCAGGCTGTAATCAGGCTGTAATCAAGCTGTAATCAGGCAGTGATCAGGCTGTAATCAGGCTGTAATCAGGCTGTAGTCAGGCTGTAGTCAGGCTGTAGTCAGGCTATAATCAGGCTGTAATCAGACAGTGATCAGGCTGTAATCAGGCTGTAACCAGGCAGTGATCAGGCTGTAATCAGGCTGTAATCAGGCAGTGATCAGGCTGTAATCAGGCTGTAATCAGGCAGTGATCAGGCTGTAATCAGGCTGTAATCAGGCAGTGATCAGGCTGTAATCAGGCTGTAATCAGGCAGTGATCAGGCTGTAATCAGGCTGTAATCAGGCAGTGATCAGGCTGTAATCAGGCTGTAATCAGGCTGTAATCAGGCAGTGATCAGGCTGTAATCAGGCTGTAATCAGGCAGTGATCAGGCTGTAGTCAGGCTGTAATCAGGCTGTAATCAGGCAGTGATCAGGCTGTAATCAGGCAGTGATCAGGCTGTAATCAGGCTGTAATCAGGCAGTGATCAGGCTGTAATCAGGCTGTAATCAGGCAGTGATCAGGCTGTAATCAGGCTGTAATCAGGCAGTGATCAGGCTGTAATCAGGCAGTGATCAGGCTGTAATCAGGCTGTAATCAGGCAGTGATCAGGCTGTAATCAGGCAGTGATCAGGCTGTAATCAGGCTATAATCAGGCTATAATCAGGCTATAATCAGGCTGTAATCAGGCTATAATCAGGCTGTAGTCAGGCTGTAATCAGGCAGTGATCAGGCTATAATCAGGCTGTAATCAGGCTGTAATCAGGCAGTGATCAGGCTGTAATCAGGCTGTAATCAGGCTGTAATCAGGCTGTAATCAGGCAGTGATCAGGCTGTAATCAGGCTGTAATCAGGCTGTAATCAGGCTGTAATCAGGCTGTAATCAGGCTGTAGTCAGGCTGTAATCAGGCAGTGATCAGGCTGTAATCAGGCTGTAATCAGGCTGTAATCAGGCAGTGATCAGGCTGTAATCAGGCTGTAATCAGGCTGTAATCAGGCAGTGATCAGGCTGTAATCAGGCTGTAATCAGGCTGTAGTCAGGCTGTAGTCAGGCTGTAGTCAGGCTATAATCAGGCTGTAATCAGACAGTGATCAGGCTGTAATCAGGCTGTAACCAGGCTGTAGTCAGGCTGTAGTCAGGCTGTAATCAGGCTGTAATCAGGCTATAATCAGGCTGTAATCAGACAGTGATCAGGCTGTAATCAGGCTGTAATCAGGCAGTGATCAGGCTATAATCAGGCTGTAATCAGGCTGTAATCAGGCAGTGATCAGGCTGTAATCAGGCTGTAATCAGGCTGTAGTCAGGCTGTAGTCAGGCTGTAGTCAGGCTGTAATCAGGCTGTAATCAGGCAGTGATCAGGCAGTGATCAGGCTGTAATCAGGCTGTAATCAGGCAGTGATCAGGCTATAATCAGGCTGTAATCAGGCTGTAGTCAGGCTGTAGTCAGGCTGTAGTCAGGCTATAGTCAGGCTGTAGTCAGGCTGTAATTAGGCTGTAGACAGGCTGTAGTCAGGCTGTAATTAGGCTGTAGACAGGCTGTAGTCAGGCTGTAATTAGGCTGTAGACAGGCTGTAGTAGTATAACAGAGTTGTTTAATTCATAATATTCTGAATTAATAATTCAGAATATTATGAATTAGAGGGAGAACGCTGCAGGCTGTAATCAGGCTGTAATCAGACTGTAGTCAGGCTGTAATCAGACTGTAATCAGACTGTAATCAGTATTATGGGATGTCTGCGTGTGTGTCGGTACCTCCCGGGCCGTCCTCTGCGAGGGCGTCCTGCCCGTCGAGGCGGCGCTGACACTGCAGAGGGAAGCAGGTCTGGATCTGCATCCACAGCTGCTGGTCCACCAGCGTGTTGGTCCGGCTGTTCAGACGAGCCCACGTAGACACTCTCTTCCTGCACAGCGGGCAGCACAGCGTGGCCTTATCCACCGACTCCAGGAAGCACTCCTACAGATATAGATATAGATATAGATATATATATATATTTAATATATTTATCCACCGACACTTAGTGTGTGTGTGTGTGTGTGTGTTACCTTGCAGAAGGTGTGTGTGTGTGTGTGTGTGTGTGTGTGTGTGTCTGTGTGTTACCTTGCAGAAGGTGTGTGTGTGTGTGTGTGTGTGTGTGTGTTACCTTGCAGAAGGTGTGTGTGCAGGGCAGTGTAACCGGCTCAATGAAGATCTCCAGACAGACGGGACAGCGACAGTCGTCCAGAGACAGAGATCCTCCTCTCCTCCTCCTCCCTCCTCTGTCTGACACCGGCGCCATCCTCCTCCTCCTCCTTCTCCTCCTCCTTCTCCTCCTCCTCTCCTCCTCCTTCTCCTCCTCCTCTCCTCCTCCTCTCCTCCTCCTCTCCTCCTCCTCTCCTCCTCCTTCACCTCCTCCTTCTCCTCCTCCTCCTCCTCCTCCTCCTTCTCCTCCTCCTTCTCCTCCTCCTTCTCCTCCTCCTCTCCTCCTCCTTCTCCTCCTCCTCTCCTCCTCCTTCACCTCCTCCTCCTCTCCTCCTCCTCCTCCTCCTTCTCCTCCTTCTTCTCCTCCTCTCCTCCTCTATGGTTGGTCACAGCTCTGTGGGGGGCGGGGAGTCAGTATATCAGCCTGGAGGAGGAACCACAGCGAGCGTCATCATTTCACTGCTGATACCTGGATTCATCTCAGGTAACAGGTGTGTTGTTAAAATGGCTTTCTTCTTCTTCTTCACTTCATCATTTATGCGTTCCTACTGTTCAGGTACATGACACTGTCCTGGTGGACTATTCCTAGTCCTGGTATTCTCGTAAAGTTACGACTTTATTCTCCTAAAGTTACGACTTTATTCTCCTGAAGTTACGACTTTATTCTCGTAAAGTTACGACTTTATTCTCCTAAAGTTACGACTTTATTCTCCTGAAGTTACGACTTTATTCTCGTAAAGTTACGACTTTATTCTCCAAAAGTTACGACTTTATTCTCCTAAAGTTACGACTTTATTCTTCTAAAGTTACGACTTTATTCACCTAAAGTTACGACTTTATTCTCCTAAAGTTACAACTTTAAAGTTATGACTTTATTCTCCTAAAGTTACGAATTTATTCTCCTAAAGTTACGACTTCATTCTGCTAAAGTTACGACTTTAAAGTTACGACTTTATTCTCCTAAAGTTATTACTTTATTCTCGTAAAGTTACGACTTCATTCTGCTAAAGTTACGACTTTAAAGTTACGACTTTATTCTCCTAAAGTTATTACTTTATTCTCCTAAAGTTACGACTTTATTCTCCTAAAGTTACGACTTTATTCTCCAAAAGTTACGACTTTATTCTCGTAAAGTTACGACTTTATTCTCCTAAAGTTACGACTTTATTCTTCTAAAGTTACGACTTTATTCACCTAAAGTTACGACTTTATTCTCCTAAAGTTACGACTTTATTCTCCTAAAGTTACAACTTTAAAGTTATGACTTTATTCTCCTAAAGTTACGACTTTATTCTCCTAAAGTTACGACTTCATTCTGCTAAAGTTACGACTTTAAAGTTACGACTTTATTCTCCTAAAGTTATTACTTTATTCTCGTAAAGTTACGACTTCATTCTGCTAAAGTTACGACTTTAAAGTTACGACTTTATTCTCCTAAAGTTATTACTTTATTCTCCTAAAGTTACGACTTTATTCTCCTAAAGTTACGACTTTATTCTCCTAAAGTTACGACTTCATTCTGCTAAAGTTACGACTTTAAAGTTACGACTTTATTCTCCTAAAGTTATTACTTTATTCTCGTAAAGTTACGACTTCATTCTGCTAAAGTTACGACTTTATTCTCCTAAAGTTATTACTTTATTCTCGTAAAGTTACGACTTTATTCTCCTAAAGTTATTACTTTATTCTCGTAAAGTTACGACTTTATTCTTCTAAAGTTATTACTTTATTCTCCTAAAGTTACGACTTTATTCTTGTAAAGTTACGACTTTATTCTTCTAAAGTTACGACTTTATTCTCGTAAAGTTACGACTTTATTCTCCTAAAGTTACGACTTTATTCTCCTAAAGTTACGACTTTAAAGTTAGGAATTTATTCTCGTAAAGTTACGACTTTAAAGTTAGGAATTTATTCTCGTAAAGTTACGACTTTATTCTCCTAAAGTTACGACTTTATTCTCCTAACGTTACGACTTTATTCTCCTAACGTTACGACTTTATTCTCCTAAAGTTACGACTTTATTCTGCTAACGTTACGACTTTATTCTCCTAAAGTTACGACTTTATTCTGCTAAAGTTACGACTTTAAAGTTACGACTTTATTCTGCTAAAGTTACGACTTTAAAGTTACGACTTTATTCTGCTAAAGTTACGACTTTAAAGTTACGACTTTATTCTGCTAAAGTTACGACTTTAAAGTTACGACTTTATTCTGCTAAAGTTACGACTTTAAAGTTACGACTTTATTCTGCTAAAGTTACGACTTTGAAGTTACGACTTTATTCTGCTAAAGTTACGACTTTAAAGTTACGACTTTATTCTCCTAACGTTACGACTTTATTCTTGAAATCTCTGATTTAGCAGCAGCTGGTTAGCTGTTTACTAGCTGTAGTGATGTAGAGGCTGTGGTACTAATATTACTAGTAGTCATAGTATTACTAGTATTACTAGTACTAGTAGTAGTAGTCATAGTAGTAGTAGTAGTAGTAGTAGTAGTAGTAGTGATAATAGTAACGCGTTACTCACCACAGTAGTCATAGTAGTCACAGTAGTAGTAGTAGTAGTCATAGTAGTACTAGTAGTACTAGTAGTAGTAGTGATAGTAGTAGTAGTAGTAGTGATGATAGTAGTAGTAGTGATAGTAATAGTAGTAGTAGTGATGATAGTAGTAGTAGTGATAGTAGTAGTAGTAGTAGTAGTAGTAGTGATAATAGTAGTAGTGATGATAGTAGTAGTGATGATAGTAGTAGTGATGATAGTAGTAGTAGTAGTGATAATAGTAGTAGTGATGATAGTAGTAGTGATGATAGTAGTGATCAAATCAAATCAAATCAAATCAATTTATTTTTGTATAGCGTCAAATCACAACAGAAGTTATCTCAAGACGCTTTATATGTAGAGCAGGTCTATGACCGTACACCATAGTTTTGAGACCCAACAGGATCCACCAAGCGCACTGTGGCCAGGAAAAACTCCCCGATTACTGGGAAGAAACCTGGAGCAGAACCGGGCGCAGGGCGGGCGGCCATCTGCCGAGACCGGCTGGGGGGATAGATAGATAGAGTGAGAGAGAGAGAGAGAGAGATAGAGAGAGAGATATAGAAGCAGCCACAATAGCAGTCTAGCAGCTGTAATAACTAATACAAGTAGGGCTGATAACACAAAACCAATAGTGGTGGATGGAAAGAGTGATAATACAACTATCGGAAAGCCAGCACTGTCCAGCATCTCTCCTCAGTACGTCCATAGTATGATGATAGTAGTAGTAGTGATGATAGTAGTAGTAGTGATAGTAGTAGTAGTGATGATAATAGTAGTAGTAGTAATAGTAGTAGTGATAATAGTAGTAGTAATAGTGATAGTAATAGTAGTGATGATAATAGTAGTAGTAGTAATAGTAGTAGTGATAATAGTAGTAGTAGTAGTGATAGTAGTAATAGTAGTAGTGATGATAGTAGTAGTGATGATAGTAGTAGTGATAATAGTAGTCGTGATAATAGTAGTACTAGTAGTAGTAGTAATGATAGTAGTAGTAGTGATAATAGTAGTAGTAGTAATAGTAGTAGTGATAATAGTAGTAGTAGTAGTAGTATTGATAGTAGTATTAGTAGTAGTAGTGATAATAGTAGTAGTGATGATAGTAGTAGTGATAATAGTAGTCACAGTAGTAGTAGTAGTAGTGATAGTAGTAGTAGTAGTGACAGTAATAGTAGTGATGATAGTAGTAGTGATAATAGTAGTCACAGTAGTAGTAGTAGTAGTGATAGTAGTAGTAGTAGTGATAGTAGTAGTAGTGATGATAGTAGTAGTAGTGATAATAGTAGTAGTAGATAGTAATAGTAGTGATGATAGTAACGCATTACTCACCGCAGTAGTAGTAGTAATAGTAGTACTAGTAGTAGTAGTAGTGATGATAGTAGTAGTAGTGATGATAGTAGTAGTAGTAGTGATAGTAATAGTAGTGATGATAATAGTAGTAGTAGTAATAGTAGTAGTGATAATAGTAGTCGTAGTAGTGATAGTAATAGTAGTGATGATAATAGTAGTAGTAGTAGTAATAGTAGTAGTGATAATAGTAGTAGTAGTAGTAGTGATAGTAGTAATAGTAGTAGTGATGATAGTAGTAGTGATGATAGTAGTAGTGATAATAGTAGTAGTGATAATAGTAGTCACAGTAGTACTAGCAGTAGTAGTAATGATAGTAGTAGTAGTGATAATAGTAGTAGTAGTAATAGTAGTAGTGATAATAGTAGTAGTAGTAATGATAGTAGTAGTAGTAGTGATAATAGTAGTAGTGATGATAGTAGTAGTGATAATAGTAGTCACAGTAGTAGTAGTAGTAGTGATAGTAGTAGTAGTAGTGATAGTAGTAGTAGTGATGATAGTAGTAGTGATAATAGTAGTCACAGTAGTAGTAGTAGTAGTGATAGTAGTAGTAGTGATGATAGTAGTAGTAGTAATGATAGTAGTAGTAGTAGTGATAATAGTAGTAGTGATGATAGTAGTAGTGATAATAGTAGTCACAGTAGTAGTAGTAGTAGTGATAGTAATAGTAGTGATGATAGTAGTAGTAGTGATAGTAATAGTAGTGATGATAGTAGTAGTAGTAGTGATAGTAGTGATAGTAATAGTGATAGTAGTAGTAGTAGTGATAGTAGTAGTCATAGTAATAGTAGTGATGATAGTAACGCGTTACTCACCGCAGTAGTCATAGTAGTAGTGATGATAATAGTAGTAGTAGTGATGATAATAGTAGTAGTAGTGATAGTAATAGTAGTAGTGATAGTAGTAGTCATAGTAGTAGTAGCAGTGATAGTCATAGTAGTAGTCATAGTAATAGTAGTGATGATAGTAACGCGTTACTCACCGCAGTAGTCATAGTAGTAGTGATGATAATAGTAGTAGTGATAGTAATAGTAGTAGTAGTAGTGATGACAGTAGTAGTAGTAGTGATGATAGTAACGCGTTACTCACCGCAGCTTGTTTATCTGATGAACGTCTGGTACTTCCGGTGATGCTAACGTTAGCTTCAGGCTAACAGCAGCGCTGACCTTTGACCCGCAGCAGACTGATGTTAGCGGAGTTCACCGGAGCCTGATGAGACCTGCTGCTCCCGGAGGTCGGGTTAGGGTTCCGGGTTAGGGTTCTGGGTTTAGTGGGTTTAGTGGGTTTTGTTCTGATCTGCTAACAGACCCGCGGAATCAACGGGTGACTCACTGCGCCTGCGCACTAATCTGTGTTCTTCTTCTGTAGTGTTTAACGGCAGCTTGTTACATTACTGCCATCCTGTGGAGCTGGTTAGAGTTACCTTCATATTCCATCAGTCTGGTTCTGGTTCTGTCTGGTTCTGTCTGGTTCTGCCATCCTGTGGAGCTAGTTAGAGTTACCTTCATATTCCATCAGTCTGGTTCTGGTTCTGTCTGGTTCTGTCTGGTTCTGTCTGGTTCTACCATCCTGTGGAGCTGGTTAGAGTTACCTTCATATTCCATCAGTCTGGTTCTGGTTCTGTCTGGTTCTGCCATCCTGTGGAGCTGGTTAGAGTTACCTTCATATTCCATCAGTCTGGTTCTGGTTCTGTCTGGTTCTGTCTGGTTCTGCCATCCTGTGGAGCTAGTTAGAGTTACCTTCATATTCCATCAGTCTGGTTCTGGTTCTGTCTGGTTCTGTCTGGTTCTGTCTGGTTCTACCATCCTGTGGAGCTGGTTAGAGTTACCTTCATATTCCATCAGTCTGGTTCTGGTTCTGTCTGGTTCTGCCATCCTGTGGAGCTGGTTAGAGTTACCTTCATATTCCATCAGTCTGGTTCTGGTTCTGTCTGGTTCTGTCTGGTTCTGTCTGGTTCTGCCATCCTGTGGAGCTGGTTAGAGTTACCTTCATATTCCATCAGTCTGGTTCTGGTTCTGTCTGGTTCTGTCTGGTTCTGCCATCCTGTGGAGCTGGTTAGAGTTACCTTCATATTCCATCAGTCTGGTTCTGGTTCTGTCTGGTTCTGTCTGGTTCTGTCTGGTTCTGTCTGGTTCTGTCTGGTTCTGTCTGGTACTGCCATCCTGTGGAGCTAGTTAGAGTTACCTTCATATTCCATCAGTCTGGTTCTGGTTCTGTCTGGTTCTGTCTGGTTCTGTCTGGTTCTGTCTGGTTCTGTCTGGTTCTGCCATCCTGTGGAGCTAGTTAGAGTTACCTTCATATTCCATCAGTCTGGTTCTGGTTCTGTCTGGTTCTGTCTGGTTCTGTCTGGTTCTGCCATCCTGTGGAGCTGGTTAGAGTTACCTTCATATTCCATCAGTCTGGTTCTGGTTCTGTCTGGTTCTGTCTGGTTCTGTCTGGTTCTGTCTGGTTCTTCCATCCTGTGGAGCTAGTTAGAGTTACCTTCATATTCCATCAGTCTGGTTCTGGTTCTGTCTGGTTCTGTCTGGTTCTGTCTGGTTCTTCCATCCTGTGGAGCTAGTTAGAGTTACCTTCATATTCCATCAGTCTGGTTCTGGTTCTGTCTGGTTCTGTCTGGTTCTGCCATCCTGTGGAGCTGGTTAGAGTTACCTTCATATTCCATCAGTCTGGTTCTGGTTCTGTCTGGTTCTGTCTGGTTCTGTCTGGTTCTGCCATCCTGTGGAGCTAGTTAGAGTTACCTTCATATTCCATCAGTCTGGTTCTGGTTCTGTCTGGTTCTGTCTGGTTCTGCCATCCTGTGGAGCTGGTTAGAGTTACCTTCATATTCCATCAGTCTGGTTCTGGTTCTGTCTGGTTCTGCCATCCTGTGGAGCTGGTTAGAGTTACCTTCATATTCCATCAGTCTGGTTCTGGTTCTGTCTGGTTCTGTCTGGTTCTGTCTGGTTCTGCCATCCTGTGGAGCTGGTTAGAGTTACCTTCATATTCCATCAGTCTGGTTCTGGTTCTGTCTGGTTCTGTCTGGTTCTGCCATCCTGTGGAGCTGGTTAGAGTTACCTTCATATTCCATCAGTCTGGTTCTGGTTCTGTCTGGTTCTGTCTGGTTCTGTCTGGTTCTGTCTGGTTCTGCCATCCTGTGGAGCTAGTTAGAGTTACCTTCATATTCCATCAGTCTGGTTCTGGTTCTGTCTGGTTCTGTCTGGTTCTGCCATCCTGTGGAGCTGGTTAGAGTTACCTTCATATTCCATCAGTCTGGTTCTGGTTCTGTCTGGTTCTGTCTGGTTCTGCCATCCTGTGGAGCTAGTTAGAGTTACCTTCATATTCCATCAGTCTGGTTCTGGTTCTGTCTGGTTCTGTCTGGTTCTGTCTGGTTCTGTCTGGTTCTGCCATCCTGTGGAGCTAGTTAGAGTTACCTTCATATTCCATCAGTCTGGTTCTGGTTCTGTCTGGTTCTGTCTGGTTCTGTCTGGTTCTGCCATCCTGTGGAGCTGGTTAGAGTTACCTTCATATTCCATCAGTCTGGTTCTGGTTCTGTCTGGTTCTGCCATCCTGTGGAGCTGCTTAGAGTTACCTTCATATTCCATCAGTCTGGTTCTGGTTCTGTCTGGTTCTGTCTGGTTCTGTCTGGTTCTGCCATCCTGTGGAGCTGGTTAGAGTTACCTTCATATTCCATCAGTCTGGTTCTGGTTCTGTCTGGTTCTGTCTGGTTCTGCCATCCTGTGGAGCTGGTTAGAGTTACCTTCATATTCCATCAGTCTGGTTCTGGTTCTGTCTGGTTCTGTCTGGTTCTGTCTGGTTCTGTCTGGTTCTGTCTGGTACTGCCATCCTGTGGAGCTAGTTAGAGTTACCTTCATATTCCATCAGTCTGGTTCTGGTTCTGTCTGGTTCTGTCTGGTTCTGTCTGGTTCTGCCATCCTGTGGAGCTAGTTAGAGTTACCTTCATATTCCATCAGTCTGGTTCTGGTTCTGTCTGGTTCTGTCTGGTTCTGTCTGGTTCTGCCATCCTGTGGAGCTGGTTAGAGTTACCTTCATATTCCATCAGTCTGGTTCTGGTTCTGTCTGGTTCTGTCTGGTTCTGTCTGGTTCTTCCATCCTGTGGAGCTAGTTAGAGTTACCTTCATATTCCATCAGTCTGGTTCTGGTTCTGTCTGGTTCTGTCTGGTTCTGTCTGGTTCTTCCATCCTGTGGAGCTAGTTAGAGTTACCTTCATATTCCATCAGTCTGGTTCTGGTTCTGTCTGGTTCTGTCTGGTTCTGTCTGGTTCTGTCTGGTTCTTCCATCCTGTGGAGCTGGTTAGAGTTACCTTCATATTCCATCAGTCTGGTTCTGGTTCTGTCTGGTTCTGCCATCCTGTGGAGCTGGTTAGAGTTACCTTCATATTCCATCAGTCTGGTTCTGGTTCTGTCTGGTTCTGTCTGGTTCTGTCTGGTTCTGCCATCCTGTGGAGCTGGTTAGAGTTACCTTCATATTCCATCAGTCTGGTTCTGGTTCTGTCTGGTTCTGTCTGGTTCTGTCTGGTTCTGTCTGGTTCTGCCATCCTGTGGAGCTAGTTAGAGTTACCTTCATATTCCATCAGTCTGGTTCTGGTTCTGTCTGGTTCTGTCTGGTTCTGCCATCCTGTGGAGCTAGTTAGAGTTACCTTCATATTCCATCAGTCTGGTTCTGGTTCTGTCTGGTTCTGTCTGGTTCTGTCTGGTTCTGTCTGGTTCTGCCATCCTGTGGAGCTAGTTAGAGTTACCTTCATATTCCATCAGTCTGGTTCTGGTTCTGTCTGGTTCTGTCTGGTACTGCCATCCTGTGGAGCTAGTTAGAGTTACCTTCATATTCCATCAGTCTGGTTCTGGTTCTGTCTGGTTCTGTCTGGTTCTGTCTGGTTCTGCCATCCTGTGGAGCTGGTTAGAGTTACCTTCATATTCCATCAGTCTGGTTCTGGTTCTGTCTGGTTCTGTCTGGTTCTGCCATCCTTTGGAGCTAGTTAGAGTTACCTTCATATTCCATCAGTCTGGTTCTGGTTCTGTCTGGTTCTGTCTGGTTCTGTCTGGTTCTGCCATCCTGTGGAGCTAGTTAGAGTTACCTTCATATTCCATCAGTCTGGTTCTGGTTCTGTCTGGTTCTGTCTGGTTCTGTCTGGTTCTGCCATCCTGTGGAGCTAGTTAGAGTTACCTTCATATTCCATCAGTCTGGTTCTGGTTCTGTCTGGTTCTGTCTGGTTCTGCCATCCTGTGGAGCTAGTTAGAGTTACCTTCATATTCCATCAGTCTGGTTCTGGTTCTGTCTGGTTCTGCCATCCTGTGGAGCTGGTTAGAGTTACCTTCATATTCCATCAGTCTGGTTCTGGTTCTGTCTGGTTCTGTCTGGTTCTGCCATCCTGTGGAGCTAGTTAGAGTTACCTTCATATTCCATCAGTCTGTTTCTGGTTCTGTCTGGTTCTGTCTGGTTCTGTCTGGTTCTGTCTGGTTCTGTCTGGTTCTGTCATCCTGTGGAGCTAGTTAGAGTTACCTTCATATTCCATCAGTCTGGTTCTGGTTCTGTCTGGTTCTGCCATCCTGTGGAGCTGGTTAGAGTTACCTTCATATTCCATCAGTCTGGTTCTGGTTCTGTCTGGTTCTGTCTGGTTCTGCCATCCTGTGGAGCTAGTTAGAGTTACCTTCATATTCCATCAGTCTGGTTCTGGTTCTGTCTGGTTCTGTCTGGTTCTGTCTGGTTCTGCCATCCTGTGGAGCTGGTTAGAGTTACCTTCATATTCCATCAGTCTGGTTCAGGTTCTGTCTGGTTCTGTCTGGTTCTGCCATCCTTTGGAGCTAGTTAGAGTTACCTTCATATTCCATCAGTCTGGTTCTGGTTCTGTCTGGTTCTGTCTGGTTCTGTCTGGTTCTGCCATCCTGTGGAGCTAGTTAGAGTTACCTTCATATTCCATCAGTCTGGTTCTGGTTCTGTCTGGTTCTGTCTGGTTCTGTCTGGTTCTGCCATCCTGTGGAGCTAGTTAGAGTTACCTTCATATTCCATCAGTCTGGTTCTGGTTCTGTCTGGTTCTGTCCTGTCTGCCATCCTGTGGAGCTAGTTAGAGTTACCTTCATATTCCATCAGTCTGGTTCTGGTTTTGTTTTCGGTCTGGGTTCTGCCATCCTGTGGAGCAAGGTTAGAGTTACCTTCATATTCCATCACACGTCTGTTCTGTTCTCTGTCTGTTCAATGGTTCTGCCATCCTGTGTAGACTAGTTAAGTTACCTTCATATTCCCATACCCCCTCTGTCTGGTTCTGTCTGGTTCTGTCTGGTTCTGTCTGGTTCTGTCATCCTGTGGAGCTAGTTAGAGTTACCTTCATAATCCATCAGTCTGGTTCTGGTTCTGTCTGGTTCTGCCATCCTGTGGAGCTGGTTAGAGTTACCTTCATATTCCATCAGTCTGGTTCTGGTTCTGTCTGGTTCTGTCTGGTTCTGCCATCCTGTGGAGCTAGTTAGAGTTACCTTCATATTCCATCAGTCTGGTTCTGGTTCTGTCTGGTTCTGTTACCTTCATATTCCATCAGTCTGGTTCTGGTTCTGTCTGGTTCTGTCTGGTTCTGCCATCCTGTGGAGCTGGTTAGAGTTACCTTCATATTCCAATCAGTCTGGTTCTGGTTCTGTCTGGTTCTGTCTGGTTCTGCCATCCTGTGGAGCTAGTTAGAGTTACCTTCATATTCCATCAGTCTGGTTCTGTCTGGTTCTGCCATCCTGTGGAGCTAGTTAGAGTTACCTTCATATTCCATCAGTCTGGTTCTGGTTCTGTCTGGTTCTGCCATCCTGTGGAGCTGGTTAGAGTTACCTTCATATTCCATCAGTCTGGTTCTGGTTCTGTCTGGTTCTGTCTGGTTCTGTCTGGTTCTGTCTGGTTCTGCCATCCTGTGGAGCTAGTTAGAGTTACCTTCATATTCCATCAGTCTGGTTCTGGTTCTGTCTGGTTCTGTCTGGTACTGCCATCCTGTGGAGCTAGTTAGAGTTACCTTCATATTCCATCAGTCTGGTTCTGGTTCTGTCTGGTTCTGTCTGGTTCTGTCTGGTTCTGCCATCCTGTGGAGCTGGTTAGAGTTACCTTCATATTCCATCAGTCTGGTTCTGGTTCTGTCTGGTTCTGTCTGGTTCTGCCATCCTTTGGAGCTAGTTAGAGTTACCTTCATATTCCATCAGTCTGGTTCTGGTTCTGTCTGGTTCTGTCTGGTTCTGTCTGGTTCTGCCATCCTGTGGAGCTAGTTAGAGTTACCTTCATATTCCATCAGTCTGGTTCTGGTTCTGTCTGGTTCTGTCTGGTTCTGTCTGGTTCTGCCATCCTGTGGAGCTAGTTAGAGTTACCTTCATATTCCATCAGTCTGGTTCTGGTTCTGTCTGGTTCTGTCTGGTTCTGCCATCCTGTGGAGCTAGTTAGAGTTACCTTCATATTCCATCAGTCTGGTTCTGGTTCTGTCTGGTTCTGCCATCCTGTGGAGCTGGTTAGAGTTACCTTCATATTCCATCAGTCTGGTTCTGGTTCTGTCTGGTTCTGTCTGGTTCTGCCATCCTGTGGAGCTAGTTAGAGTTACCTTCATATTCCATCAGTCTGTTTCTGGTTCTGTCTGGTTCTGTCTGGTTCTGTCTGGTTCTGTCTGGTTCTGTCATCCTGTGGAGCTAGTTAGAGTTACCTTCATATTCCATCAGTCTGGTTCTGGTTCTGTCTGGTTCTGCCATCCTGTGGAGCTGGTTAGAGTTACCTTCATATTCCATCAGTCTGGTTCTGGTTCTGTCTGGTTCTGTCTGGTTCTGCCATCCTGTGGAGCTAGTTAGAGTTACCTTCATATTCCATCAGTCTGGTTCTGGTTCTGTCTGGTTCTGTCTGGTTCTGTCTGGTTCTGCCATCCTGTGGAGCTGGTTAGAGTTACCTTCATATTCCATCAGTCTGGTTCTGGTTCTGTCTGGTTCTGTCTGGTTCTGCCATCCTTTGGAGCTAGTTAGAGTTACCTTCATATTCCATCAGTCTGGTTCTGGTTCTGTCTGGTTCTGTCTGGTTCTGTCTGGTTCTGCCATCCTGTGGAGCTAGTTAGAGTTACCTTCATATTCCATCAGTCTGGTTCTGGTTCTGTCTGGTTCTGTCTGGTTCTGTCTGGTTCTGCCATCCTGTGGAGCTAGTTAGAGTTACCTTCATATTCCATCAGTCTGGTTCTGGTTCTGTCTGGTTCTGTCTGGTTCTGCCATCCTGTGGAGCTAGTTAGAGTTACCTTCATATTCCATCAGTCTGGTTCTGGTTCTGTCTGGTTCTGCCATCCTGTGGAGCTGGTTAGAGTTACCTTCATATTCCATCAGTCTGGTTCTGGTTCTGTCTGGTTCTGTCTGGTTCTGCCATCCTGTGGAGCTAGTTAGAGTTACCTTCATATTCCATCAGTCTGTTTCTGGTTCTGTCTGGTTCTGTCTGGTTCTGTCTGGTTCTGTCTGGTTCTGTCATCCTGTGGAGCTAGTTAGAGTTACCTTCATATTCCATCAGTCTGGTTCTGGTTCTGTCTGGTTCTGCCATCCTGTGGAGCTGGTTAGAGTTACCTTCATATTCCATCAGTCTGGTTCTGGTTCTGTCTGGTTCTGTCTGGTTCTGTCTGGTTCTGCCATCCTGTGGAGCTAGTTAGAGTTACCTTCATATTCCATCAGTCTGGTTCTGGTTCTGTCTGGTTCTGCCATCCTGTGGAGCTGGTTAGAGTTACCTTCATATTCCATCAGTCTGGTTCTGGTTCTGTATGGTTCTGTCTGGTTCTGTCTGGTTCTGCCATCCTGTGGAGCTAGTTAGAGTTACCTTCATATTCCATCAGTCTGGTTCTGGTTCTGTCTGGTTCTGTCTGGTTCTGCCATCCTGTGGAGCTAGTTAGAGTTACCTTCATATTCCATCAGTCTGGTTCTGGTTCTGTCTGGTTCTGTCTGGTTCTGTCTGGTTCTGCCATCCTGTGGAGCTAGTTAGAGTTACCTTCATATTCCATCAGTCTGGTTCTGGTTCTGTCTGGTTCTGTCTGGTTCTGCCATCCTGTGGAGCTAGTTAGAGTTACCTTCATATTCCATCAGTCTGGTTCTGGTTCTGTCTGGTTCTGTCTGGTTCTGCCATCCTGTGGAGCTAGTTAGAGTTACCTTCATATTCCATCAGTCTGGTTCTGGTTCTGTCTGGTTCTGTCTGGTTCTGTCTGGTTCTGTCTGGTTCTGCCATCCTGTGGAGCTAGTTAGAGTTACCTTCATATTCCATCAGTCTGGTTCTGGTTCTGTCTGGTTCTGTCTGGTTCTGCCATCCTGTGGAGCTAGTTAGAGTTACCTTCATATTCCATCAGTCTGGTTCTGGTTCTGTCTGGTTCTGTCTGGTTCTGTCTGGTTCTGTCTGGTTCTGCCATCCTGTGGAGCTAGTTAGAGTTACCTTCATATTCCATCAGTCTGGTTCTGGTTCTGTCTGGTTCTGTCTGGTACTGCCATCCTGTGGAGCTAGTTAGAGTTACCTTCATATTCCATCAGTCTGGTTCTGGTTCTGTCTGGTTCTGTCTGGTTCTGTCTGGTTCTGCCATCCTGTGGAGCTGGTTAGAGTTACCTTCATATTCCATCAGTCTGGTTCTGGTTCTGTCTGGTTCTGTCTGGTTCTGCCATCCTTTGGAGCTAGTTAGAGTTACCTTCATATTCCATCAGTCTGGTTCTGGTTCTGTCTGGTTCTGTCTGGTTCTGTCTGGTTCTTGGTTCTGTCCTGGTTCTGTCTGGTTCTGTCTGGTTCTGCCATCCTGTGGAGCTAGTTAGAGTTACCTTCATATTCCATCAGTCTGGTTCTGGTTCTGTCTGGTTCTGTCTGGTTCTGTCTGGTTCTGCCATCCTGTGGAGCTAGTTAGAGTTACCTTCATATTCCATCAGTCTGGTTTCTGGTTCTGTCTGGTTCTGTCTGGTTCTGCCATCCTGTGGAGCTAGTTAGAGTTACCTTCATATTCCATCAGTCTGGTTCTGGTTCTGTCTGGTTCTGCCATCCTGTGGAGCTGGTTAGAGTTACCTTCATATTCCATCAGTCTGGTTCTGGTTCTGTCTGGTTCTGTCTGGTTCTGCCATCCTGTGGAGCTAGTTAGAGTTACCTCATATTCCATCAGTCTGTTTCTGGTTCTGTCTGGTTCTGTCTGGTTCTGTCTGGTTCTGTCTGGTTCTGTCATCCTGTGGAGCTAGTTAGAGTTACCTTCATATTCCATCAGTCTGGTTCTGGTTCTGTCTGTTTCTGCCATCCTGTGGAGCTGGTTAGAGTTACCTTCATATTCCATCAGTCTGGTTCTGGTTCTGTCTGGTTCTGTCTGGTTCTGCCATCCTGTGGAGCTAGTTAGAGTTACCTTCATATTCCATCAGTCTGGTTCTGGTTCTGTCTGGTTCTGTCTGGTTCTGTCTGGTTCTGCCATCCTTTGGAGCTAGTTAGAGTTACCTTCATATTCCATCAGTCTGGTTCTGGTTCTGTCTGGTTCTGTCTGGTTCTGTCTGGTTCTGCCATCCTGTGGAGCTAGTTAGAGTTACCTTCATATTCCATCAGTCTGGTTCTGGTTCTGTCTGGTTCTGTCTGGTTCTGCCATCCTGTGGAGCTAGTTAGAGTTACCTTCATATTCCATCAGTCTGGTTCTGGTTCTGTCTGGTTCTGCCATCCTGTGGAGCTGGTTAGAGTTACCTTCATATTCCATCAGTCTGGTTCTGGTTCTGTCTGGTTCTGTCTGGTTCTGCCATCCTGTGGAGCTAGTTAGAGTTACCTTCATATTCCATCAGTCTGGTTCTGGTTCTGTCTGGTTCTGTCTGGTTCTGTCTGGTTCTGTCTGGTTCTGTCATCCTGTGGAGCTAGTTAGAGTTACCTTCATATTCCATCAGTCTGGTTCTGGTTCTGTCTGGTTCTGCCATCCTGTGGAGCTGGTTAGAGTTACCTTCATATTCCATCAGTCTGGTTCTGGTTCTGTCTGGTTCTGTCTGGTTCTGCCATCCTGTGGAGCTAGTTAGAGTTACCTTCATATTCCATCAGTCTGGTTCTGGTTCTGTCTGGTTCTGTCTGGTTCTGTCTGGTTCTGTCTGGTTCTGCCATCCTGTGGAGCTAGGTTAGAGTTACCTTCATATTCCATCAGTCTGGTTCTGGTTCTGTCTGGTTCTGTCTGGTTCTGCCATCCTGTGGAGCTGGTTAGAGTTACCTTCATATTCCATCAGCCTGTTATGGGTTCTGTTCTGGTTCTGTTTCTGGTTCTGCCATCCTGTGGAGCTAGTTAGAGTTACCTTCATATTCCATCAGTCTGGTTCTGGTTCCTGTCTGGTTCTGCCATCCTGTGGAGCTTGGTTAGAGTTACCTTCATATTCCATCAGTCTGGTTCTGGTTCTGTCTGGTTCTGGCCTGGTTCTGTGCCCATCCTGTGGAGCTAGTTAGAGTTACCTTCATATTCCATCAGTCTGGTTCTGGTTCTGTCTGGTTCTGTCTGGTTCTCCATCCTGTGGAGCTAGTTAGAGTTACCTTCATATTCCATCAGTCTGGTTCTGGTTCTGTCTGGTTCTGTCTGGTTCTGCCATCCTGTGGAGCTAGTTAGAGTTACCTTCATATTCCATCAGTCTGGTTCTGGTTCTGTCTGGTTCTGTCTGGTTCTGCCATCCTGTGGAGCTAGTTAGAGTTACCTTCATATTCCATCAGTCTGGTTCTGTCTTGTTCTGTCTGGTTCTGTCTGGTTCTGCCATCCTGTGGAGCTAGTTAGAGTTACCTTCATATTCCATCAGTCTTCTGGTTCTGTCTGGTTCTGTCTGGTTCTGTCTGGTTCTGTCTGGTTCTGTCTGGTTCTGCCATCCTGTGGAGCTAGTTAGAGTTACCTTCATATTCCATCAGTCTGGTTCTGGTTCTGTCTGGTTCTGTCTGGTACTGCCATCCTGTGGAGCTAGTTAGAGTTACCTTCATATTCCATCAGTCTGGTTCTGGGGTTCTGTCTGGTTCTGTCCTGGTTCTGGCCATCCTGTGGGAGTTACCTTCATATTCCATCAGTCTGGTTCTGGTTCTGTCTGGTTCTGTCTGGTTCTGTCTGGTTCTGCCATCCTGTGGAGCTGGTTAGAGTTACCTTCATATTCCATCAGTCTGGTTCTGGTTCTGTCTGGTTCTGTCTGGTTCTGCCATCCTGTGGAGCTAGTTAGAGTTACCTTCATATTCCATCAGTCTGGTTCTGGTTCTGTCTGGTTCTGTCTGGTTCTGTCTGGTTCTGCCATCCTGTGGAGCTAGTTAGAGTTACCTTCATATTCCATCAGTCTGGTTCTGGTTCTGTCTGGTTCTGTCTGGTTCTGTCTGGTTCTGTCTGGTTCTGCCATCCTGTGGAGCTAGTTAGAGTTACCTTCATATTCCATCAGTCTGGTTCTGGTTCTGTCTGGTTCTGTCTGGTTCTGCCATCCTGTGGAGCTAGTTAGAGTTACCTTCATATTCCATCAGTCTGGTTCTGGTTCTGTCTGGTTCTGCATCCTGTGAGTGGTTTAGGTCTGTCTGGTTCTGTCTGGTTCTGTCTGGTTCTGCCATCCTGTGGAGCTAGTTAGAGTTACCTTCATATTCCATCAGTCTGGTTCTGGTTCTGTCTGGTTCTGTCTGGTCTGGTCGTCATCCTGTGGAGCTAGTTAGAGTTACCTTCATATTCCATCAGTCTGGTTCTGGTTCTGTCTGGTTCTGTCTGGTTCTGTCTGGTTCTGCCATCCTGTGGAGCTGGTTAGAGTTACCTTCATATTCCATCAGTCTGGTTCTGGTTCTGTCTGGTTCTGTCTGGTTCTGCCATCCTTTGGAGCTAGTTAGAGTTACCTTCATATTCCATCAGTCTGGTTCTGGTTCTGTCTGGTTCTGTCTGGTTCTGTCTGGTTCTGCCATCCTGTGGAGCTAGTTAGAGTTACCTTCATATTCCATCAGTCTGGTTCTGGTTCTGTCTGGTTCTGCCATCCTGTGGAGCTAGTTAGAGTTACCTTCATATTCCATCAGTCTGGTTCTGGTTCTGTCTGGTTCTGTCTGGTTCTGCCATCCTGTGGAGCTAGTTAGAGTTACCTTCATATTCCATCAGTCTGGTTCTGGTTCTGTCTGGTTCTGCCATCCTGTGGAGCTGGTTAGAGTTACCTTCATATTCCATCAGTCTGGTTCTGGTTCTGTCTGGTTCTGTCTGGTTCTGCCATCCTGTGGAGCTAGTTAGAGTTACCTTCATATTCCATCAGTCTGTTTCTGGTTCTGTCTGGTTCTGTCTGGTTCTGTCTGGTTCTGTCTGGTTCTGTCATCCTGTGGAGCTAGTTAGAGTTACCTTCATATTCCATCAGTCTGGTTCTGGTTCTGTCTGTTTCTGCCATCCTGTGGAGCTGGTTAGAGTTACCTTCATATTCCATCAGTCTGGTTCTGGTTCTGTCTGGTTCTGTCTGGTTCTGCCATCCTGTGGAGCTAGTTAGAGTTACCTTCATATTCCATCAGTCTGGTTCTGGTTCTGTCTGGTTCTGTCTGGTTCTGTCTGGTTCTGCCATCCTTTGGAGCTAGTTAGAGTTACCTTCATATTCCATCAGTCTGGTTCTGGTTCTGTCTGGTTCTGTCTGGTTCTGTCTGGTTCTGCCATCCTGTGGAGCTAGTTAGAGTTACCTTCATATTCCATCAGTCTGGTTCTGGTTCTGTCTGGTTCTGTCTGGTTCTGTCTGGTTCTGCCATCCTGTGGAGCTAGTTAGAGTTACCTTCATATTCCATCAGTCTGGTTCTGGTTCTGTCTGGTTCTGTCTGGTTCTGCCATCCTGTGGAGCTAGTTAGAGTTACCTTCATATTCCATCAGTCTGGTTCTGGTTCTGTCTGGTTCTGCCATCCTGTGGAGCTGGTTAGAGTTACCTTCATATTCCATCAGTCTGGTTCTGGTTCTGTCTGGTTCTGTCTGGTTCTGCCATCCTGTGGAGCTAGTTAGAGTTACCTTCATATTCCATCAGTCTGTTTCTGGTTCTGTCTGGTTCTGTCTGGTTCTGTCTGGTTCTGTCTGGTTCTGTCATCCTGTGGAGCTAGTTAGAGTTACCTTCATATTCCATCAGTCTGGTTCTGGTTCTGTCTGGTTCTGCCATCCTGTGGAGCTGGTTAGAGTTACCTTCATATTCCATCAGTCTGGTTCTGGTTCTGTCTGGTTCTGTCTGGTTCTGCCATCCTGTGGAGCTAGTTAGAGTTACCTTCATATTCCATCAGTCTGGTTCTGGTTCTGTCTGGTTCTGTCTGGTTCTGTCTGGTTCTGTCTGGTTCTGCCATCCTGTGGAGCTAGTTAGAGTTACCTTCATATTCCATCAGTCTGGTTCTGGTTCTGTCTGGTTCTGTCTGGTTCTGCCATCCTGTGGAGCTGGTTAGAGTTACCTTCATATTCCATCAGTCTGGTTCTGGTTCTGTCTGGTTCTGTCTGGTTCTGCCATCCTGTGGAGCTAGTTAGAGTTACCTTCATATTCCATCAGTCTGGTTCTGGTTCTGTCTGGTTCTGCCATCCTGTGGAGCTGGTTAGAGTTACCTTCATATTCCATCAGTCTGGTTCTGGTTCTGTATGGTTCTGTCTGGTTCTGTCTGGTTCTGCCATCCTGTGGAGCTAGTTAGAGTTACCTTCATATTCCATCAGTCTGGTTCTGGTTCTGTCTGGTTCTGTCTGGTTCTGCCATCCTGTGGAGCTAGTTAGAGTTACCTTCATATTCCATCAGTCTGGTTCTGGTTCTGTCTGGTTCTGTCTGGTTCTGTCTGGTTCTGTCTGGTTCTGCCATCCTGTGGAGCTAGTTAGAGTTACCTTCATATTCCATCAGTCTGGTTCTGGTTCTGTCTGGTTCTGTCTGGTTCTGCCATCCTGTGGAGCTAGTTAGAGTTACCTTCATATTCCATCAGTCTGGTTCTGGTTCTGTCTGGTTCTGTCTGGTTCTGCCATCCTGTGGAGCTATTTAGAGTTACCTTCATATTCCATCAGTCTGGTTCTGGTTCTGTCTGGTTCTGCCATCCTGTGGAGCTGGTTAGAGTTACCTTCATATTCCATCAGTCTGGTTCTGGTTCTGTCTGGTTCTGTCTGGTTCTGCCATCCTGTGGAGCTAGTTAGAGTTACCTTCATATTCCATCAGTCTGTTTCTGGTTCTGTCTGGTTCTGTCTGGTTCTGTCTGGTTCTGTCATCCTGTGGAGCTAGTTAGAGTTACCTTCATATTCCATCAGTCTGGTTCTGGTTCTGTCTGGTTCTGCCATCCTGTGGAGCTGGTTAGAGTTACTTTCATATTCCATCAGTCTGGTTCTGGTTCTGTCTGGTTCTGCCATCCTGTGGAGCTAGTTAGAGTTACCTTCATATTCCATCAGTCTGGTTCTGGTTCTGTCTGGTTCTGTCTGGTTCTGTCTGGTTCTGTCTGGTTCTGCCATCCTGTGGAGCTAGTTAGAGTTACCTTCATATTCCATCAGTCTGGTTCTGGTTCTGTCTGGTTCTGTCTGGTTCTGCCATCCTGTGGAGCTGGTTAGAGTTACCTTCATATTCCATCAGTCTGGTTCTGGTTCTGTCTGGTTCTGTCTGGTTCTGCCATCCTGTGGAGCTAGTTAGAGTTACCTTCATATTCCATCAGTCTGGTTCTGTCTGGTTCTGCCATCCTGTGGAGCTAGTTAGAGTTACCTTCATATTCCATCAGTCTGGTTCTGGTTCTGTCTGGTTCTGCCATCCTGTGGAGCTGGTTAGAGTTACCTTCATATTCCATCAGTCTGGTTCTGGTTCTGTATGGTTCTGTCTGGTTCTGTCTGGTTCTGCCATCCTGTGGAGCTAGTTAGAGTTACCTTCATAATCCATCAGTCTGGTTCTGGTTCTGTCTGGTTCTGTCTGGTTCTGCCATCCTGTGGAGCTAGTTAGAGTTACCTTCATATTCCATCAGTCTGGTTCTGGTTCTGTCTGGTTCTGTCTGGTTCTGTCTGGTTCTGCCATCCTGTGGAGCTAGTTAGAGTTACCTTCATATTCCATCAGTCTGGTTCTGGTTCTGTCTGGTTCTGTCTGGTTCTGTCTGGTTCTGCCATCCTGTGGAGCTGGTTAGAGTTACCTTCATATTCCATCAGTCTGGTTCTGGTTCTGTCTGGTTCTGTCTGGTTCTGCCATCCTGTGGAGCTGGTTAGAGTTACCTTCATATTCCATCAGTCTGGTTCTGGTTCTGTCTGGTTCCATCTGGTTCTGTCTGGTTCTGCCATCCTGTGGAGCTAGTTAGAGTTACCTTCATATTCCATCAGTCTGGTTCTGGTTCTGTCTGGTTCTGTCTGGTTCTGCCATCCTGTGGAGCTAGTTAGAGTTACCTTCATATTCCATCAGTCTGGTTCTGGTTCTGTCTGGTTCTGTCTGGTTCTGTCTGGTTCTGCCATCCTGTGGAGCTAGTTAGAGTTACCTTCATATTCCATCAGTCTGGTTCTGGTTCTGTCTGGTTCTGTCTGGTTCTGCCATCCTGTGGAGCTAGTTAGAGTTACCTTCATATTCCATCAGTCTGGTTCTGGTTCTGTCTGGTTCTGTCTGGTTCTGCCATCCTGTGGAGCTAGTTAGAGTTACCTTCATATTCCATCAGTCTGGTTCTGGTTCTGTCTGGTTCTGCCATCCTGTGGAGCTGGTTAGAGTTACCTTCATATTCCATCAGTCTGGTTCTGGTTCTGTCTGGTTCTGTCTGGTTCTGCCATCCTGTGGAGCTAGTTAGAGTTACCTTCATATTCCATCAGTCTGTTTCTGGTTCTGTCTGGTTCTGTCTGGTTCTGTCTGGTTCTGTCATCCTGTGGAGCTAGTTAGAGTTACCTTCATATTCCATCAGTCTGGTTCTGGTTCTGTCTGGTTCTGCCATCCTGTGGAGCTGGTTAGAGTTACCTTCATATTCCATCAGTCTGGTTCTGGTTCTGTCTGGTTCTGCCATCCTGTGGAGCTAGTTAGAGTTACCTTCATATTCCATCAGTCTGGTTCTGGTTCTGTCTGGTTCTGTCTGGTTCTGTCTGGTTCTGTCTGGTTCTGCCATCCTGTGGAGCTAGTTAGAGTTACCTTCATATTCCATCAGTCTGGTTCTGGTTCTGTCTGGTTCTGTCTGGTTCTGCCATCCTGTGGAGCTGGTTAGAGTTACCTTCATATTCCATCAGTCTGGTTCTGGTTCTGTCTGGTTCTGTCTGGTTCTGCCATCCTGTGGAGCTAGTTAGAGTTACCTTCATATTCCATCAGTCTGGTTCTGTCTGGTTCTGCCATCCTGTGGAGCTAGTTAGAGTTACCTTCATATTCCATCAGTCTGGTTCTGGTTCTGTCTGGTTCTGCCATCCTGTGGAGCTGGTTAGAGTTACCTTCATATTCCATCAGTCTGGTTCTGGTTCTGTCTGGTTCTGTCTGGTTCTACCATCCTGTGGAGCTAGTTAGAGTTACCTTCATATTCCATCAGTCTGGTTCTGGTTCTGTCTGGTTCTGTCTGGTTCTGTCTGGTTCTGCCATCCTGTGGAGCTAGTTAGAGTTACCTTCATATTCCATCAGTCTGGTTCTGGTTCTGTCTGGTTCTGTCTGGTTCTGTCTGGTTCTGCCATCCTGTGGAGCTGGTTAGTTACCTTCATATTCCATCAGTCTGGTTCTGGTTCTGTCTGGTTCTGTCTGGTTCTGTCTGGTTCTGTCTGGTTCTGCCATCCTGTGGAGCTAGTTAGAGTTACCTTCATATTCCATCAGTCTGGTTCTGGTTCTGTCTGGTTCTGTCTGGTTCTGCCATCCTGTGGAGCTAGTTAGAGTTACCTTCATATTCCATCAGTCTGGTTCTGATTCTGTCTGGTTCTGTCTGGTTCTGTCTGGTTCTGCCATCCTGTGGAGCTAGTTAGAGTTACCTTCATATTCCATCAGTCTGGTTCTGGTTCTGTCTGGTTCTGTCTGGTTCTGTCTGGTTCTGCCATCCTGTGGAGCTAGTTAGAGTTACCTTCATATTCCATCAGTCTGGTTCTGGTTCTGTCTGGTTCTGTCTGGTTCTGTCTGGTTCTGCCATCCTGTGGCGCTAGTTAGAGTTACCTTCATATTCCATCAGTCTGGTTCTGGTTCTGTCTGGTTCTGTCTGGTTCTGCCATCCTGTGGAGCTAGTTAGAGTTACCTTCATATTCCATCAGTCTGGTTCTGGTTCTGTCTGGTTCTGCCATCCTGTGGAGCTGGTTAGAGTTACCTTCATATTCCATCAGTCTGGTTCTGGTTCTGTCTGGTTCTGTCTGGTTCTGCCATCCTGTGGAGCTAGTTAGAGTTACCTTCATATTCCATCAGTCTGTTTCTGGTTCTGTCTGGTTCTGTCTGGTTCTGTCTGGTTCTGTCTGGTTCTGTCATCCTGTGGAGCTAGTTAGAGTTACCTTCATATTCCATCAGTCTGGTTCTGGTTCTGTCTGGTTCTGCCATCCTGTGGAGCTGGTTAGAGTTACCTTCATATTCCATCAGTCTGGTTCTGGTTCTGTCTGGTTCTGTCTGGTTCTGCCATCCTGTGGAGCTAGTTAGAGTTACCTTCATATTCCATCAGTCTGGTTCTGGTTCTGTCTGGTTCTGTCTGGTTCTGTCTGGTTCTGTCTGGTTCTGCCATCCTGTGGAGCTAGTTAGAGTTACCTTCATATTCCATCAGTCTGGTTCTGGTTCTGTCTGGTTCTGTCTGGTTCTGCCATCCTGTGGAGCTGGTTAGAGTTACCTTCATATTCCATCAGTCTGGTTCTGGTTCTGTCTGGTTCTGTCTGGTTCTGCCATCCTGTGGAGCTAGTTAGAGTTACCTTCATATTCCATCAGTCTGGTTCTGGTTCTGTCTGGTTCTGCCATCCTGTGGAGCTGGTTAGAGTTATCTTCATATTCCATCAGTCTGGTTCTGGTTCTGTATGGTTCTGTCTGGTTCTGTCTGGTTCTGCCATCCTGTGGAGCTAGTTAGAGTTACCTTCATATTCCATCAGTCTGGTTCTGGTTCTGTCTGGTTCTGTCTGGTTCTGCCATCCTGTGGAGCTAGTTAGAGTTACCTTCATATTCCATCAGTCTGGTTCTGGTTCTGTCTGGTTCTGTCTGGTTCTGTCTGGTTCTGCCATCCTGTGGAGCTAGTTAGAGTTACCTTCATATTCCATCTGTCTGGTTCTGTCTGGTTCTGCCATCCTGTGGAGCTAGTTAGAGTTACCTTCATATTCCATCAGTCTGGTTCTGGTTCTGTCTGGTTCTGCCATCCTGTGGAGCTGGTTAGAGTTACCTTCATATTCCATCAGTCTGGTTCTGGTTCTGTCTGGTTCTGTCTGGTTCTGCCATCCTGTGGAGCTAGTTAGAGTTACCTTCATATTCCATCAGTCTGTTTCTGGTTCTGTCTGGTTCTGTCTGGTTCTGTCTGGTTCTGTCATCCTGTGGAGCTAGTTAGAGTTACCTTCATATTCCATCAGTCTGGTTCTGGTTCTGTCTGGTTCTGCCATCCTGTGGAGCTGGTTAGAGTTACCTTCATATTCCATCAGTCTGGTTCTGGTTCTGTCTGGTTCTGCCATCCTGTGGAGCTAGTTAGAGTTACCTTCATATTCCATCAGTCTGGTTCTGGTTCTGTCTGGTTCTGTCTGGTTCTGTCTGGTTCTGTCTGGTTCTGCCATCCTGTGGAGCTAGTTAGAGTTACCTTCATATTCCATCAGTCTGGTTCTGGTTCTGTCTGGTTCTGTCTGGTTCTGCCATCCTGTGGAGCTGGTTAGAGTTACCTTCATATTCCATCAGTCTGGTTCTGGTTCTGTCTGGTTCTGTCTGGTTCTGCCATCCTGTGGAGCTAGTTAGAGTTACCTTCATATTCCATCAGTCTGGTTCTGTCTGGTTCTGTCTGGTTCTGCCATCCTGTGGAGCTAGTTAGAGTTACCTTCATATTCCATCAGTCTGGTTCTGCTGGTTCTGTCTGGTTCTGCCATCCTGTGGAGCTAGTTAGAGTTACCTTCATATTCCATCAGTCTGGTTCTGGTTCTGTATGGTTCTGTCTGGTTCTGTCTGGTTCTGCCATCCTGTGGAGCTAGTTAGAGTTACCTTCATATTCCATCAGTCTGGTTCTGGTTCTGTCTGGTTCTGTCTGGTTCTGCCATCCTGTGGAGCTAGTTAGAGTTACCTTCATATTCCATCAGTCTGGTTCTGGTTCTGTCTGGTTCTGTCTGGTTCTGTCTGGTTCTGCCATCCTGTGGAGCTAGTTAGAGTTACCTTCATATTCCATCAGTCTGGTTCTGGTTCTGTCTGGTTCTGTCTGGTTCTGCCTGGTTCTGCCATCCTGTGGAGCTGGTTAGAGTTACCTTCATATTCCATCAGTCTGGTTCTGGTTCTGTCTGGTTCTGTCTGGTTCTGTCTGTCCATCCTGTGGAGCTAGTTAGAGTTACCTTCATATTCCATCAGTCTGGTTCTGGTTCTGTCTGGTTCTTCTGGTTCTGTCTGGTTCTGCCATCCTGTGGAGCTAGTTAGAGTTACCTTCATATTCCATCAGTCTGGTTCTGGTTCTGTCTGGTTCTGTCTGGTTCTGCCATCCTGTGGAGCTAGTTAGAGTTACCTTCATATTCCATCAGTCTGGTTCTGGTTCTGTCTGGTTCTGTCTGGTTCTGTCTGGTTCTGCCATCCTGTGGAGCTAGTTAGAGTTACCTTCATATTCCATCAGTCTGGTTCTGGTTCTGTCTGGTTCTGTCTGGTTCTGCCATCCTGTGGAGCTAGTTAGAGTTACCTTCATATTTCTGGTTCTGTCTGGTTCTGCCATCCTGTGGAGCTAGTTAGAGTTACCTTCATATTCCATCAGTCTGGTTCTGGTTCTGTCTGGTTCTGCCATCCTGTGGAGCTAGTTAGAGTTACCTTCATATTCCATCAGTCTGGTTCTGGTTCTGTCTGGTTCTGTCTGGTTCTGTCTGGTTCTGCCATCCTGTGGAGCTAGTTAGAGTTACCTTCATATTCCATCAGTCTGGTTCTGGTTCTGTCTGGTTCTGTCTGTTCTGTCTGGTTCTGCCATCCTGTGGAGCTAGTTAGAGTTACCTTCATATTCCATCAGTCTGGTTCTGGTTCTGTCTGGTTCTGTCTGGTTCTGTCTGGTTCTGCCATCCTGTGGAGCTGGTTAGAGTTACCTTCATATTCCATCAGTCTGGTTCTGGTTCTGTCTGGTTCTGTCTGGTTCTGTCTGGTTCTGTCTGGTTCTGCCATCCTGTGGAGCTAGTTAGAGTTACCTTCATATTCCATCAGTCTGGTTCTGGTTCTGTCTGGTTCTGTCTGGTTCTGCCATCCTGTGGAGCTAGTTAGAGTTACCTTCATATTCCATCAGTCTGGTTCTGATTCTGTCTGGTTCTGTCTGGTTCTGTCTGGTTCTGCCATCCTGTGGAGCTAG